>NC_080671.1:182290974-182507224 GCF_030247195.1 Topomyia yanbarensis | reverse complement strand
ATCGTCAAAGGCTCGAGCATTTGAATGCTAGCGTGTCTCTAACTTTGCGTGCATAAATTCGATTTTAGATTCGTGTGGCCATTCGCATATTCACGTGTATTCTTGAACGATCGCGCGCGGACCGTGAATATGATAATTAATTTTTAGTGTATGGTAGAAGAACGTGTTGTTTGGTGACTATGCATCATTCATTGCATCATTCTTGATTGGTCCAACTGAAGGCATCAGTCGAGAGTAGAGAATTCCGAACGTAGCTGGTCTATGATCGCGCGAGTGGTGGGTTAATGCTTGAGACCGCGGTTGTAAAGTTATAGGAGCTGAAAAGTTCACTTAAGTAAGGGAGTGTTTTAATGTTGACGAAATTGCGAGCGTAGGTGTGTGGGGATGATTGAAATTGTAATGTAAATTCGCGTTTTTGACCAGGTTTGTGTTATCGCGAAAGTTAGGGGCGTTTGTGCGCTTTGGATGTTAGTGTATATGGGAGAATATGCTATTGATTGTGTTAGTGAGTATGAGTATGAACCTAACTTAAGATATAGTAATAAAAGGAAAAATAACATGCCGAATGTTTCTTTTTTTTAGGTCACTAACCGTGCATTGCAGAATGCCCGAAAACTCTGAACTAGGCGTCGTCGAGTCCAGTATGTCCGTCTCGTCATGTCGTGTCTGGGGTTTCCAGGTTACATGCATTCACCAGATGAGACTAGCTTATGTCAGCTTACTTGTGCACTGGTTTCGTAGAATCGAGGCTAGGGATGTCCGATTTTTCCAATTAATCAATTAGTAGCTAATCGATTATTTTTTACATCGCTATTAATCGTAATCGATTAAAACCAAGAAATAATCGATTAATCGAAGTAATCGATTAGTTTAAAAGTTTTACTGAGAGCAGTCCCAGAAATCAAAAACTTCCATCTCGAGCGTTAAAGTTGTGCAGAAGTTAGCGTCTTATTTGAAAGTGAATGGAATATCTCTGTCAGGTGAGCTAGTGAACTTGATTGAATTCGCAGCTGATCGCATAGAGATTAAAAACATTAAGCTAATAGCGATATGATGATATGGCAGCGCTACTGTTTTAACGGATGTTCATCCAATTGTTTACACAAATATTAAAAACTTATTTATACGAACATGAATGTTTTCTGTAACTAGGATTTTGTTATTGTTGAGTGATTGTGATTATGACGATCGTATTGAATTCGGTATATAGTAGAATTTCGGCGAATGGCTGACGCTGGCTTCACAATATTCTGCCCAGGGCCGTCTTTAGACTATTCGGGGGTCCTGGGCACTATTGAGCTAAGAAGCCCCTTTTATTGAATAGGTAAAAAAACTGTCGAGAATGAGTATGATCCAAAACTGAGCAAACGGCCAAACACACTATATGCGATGGTGGGAGTTCGAACTCGGGTGAGCCGCGTACAGTGTAGTTGACATACCAACTACGCTATAGTCTTCCCAGACGGTGTAATCTGAGCATCCAACCAGAATTCCACGTCGTTTACAGATAGCCGAATATTATATACTAATAACAGTATCTCTATTCAACAAACTGTTGTGTCGAAGACAGCCATAACATGATCACTATTCGATATTAGAAGAAGTCAATACTGTAGTTGTCGCGTAGTTTGTTTAAAATTACTTTTAAAACGAAACATAAAAATTACTCGAATCTATCAGTATGATCGGTATCATTCCCTTCAATGCCAGTCATGTAAAACAGTCGGAATATAAGAGATGCCGAGTGTCCATAAACGGAGGTTTTGAATTTAGCAAGGGAACCTAAATTAAATACATTTTATTTGAGCACTACAAGAATATTTTGCTTGTGTGAAGCATACTTTCAATATTTATAAAAATATTTATGCTATCAAATGACCAAGGTTCTTCAAATATCCTCAAAATGCACGTACATTTGTCAAGACCTGAAGACGCTTTTATAAGGGCTCTATTTAACTTCTTTTTTGGGATTTCAACCTTCATGACGGCTTTTTTGTACGGCAGCGTTGCACAAAAATAACAGTAGTGGTTCTGTACCAGTCTAAGACTGACCGGGCAGAGTGAAACATGCCAAATCCGTCCAAAAAGTGTCGAGTCTTCGTAAGACCTCAAGAAATTGCGTTTTGACGCTTCCAGGTGCATTTGTCCGTTGAAAGACCTAGATGCGATTGAGAAATGGATGGTTTGCCACATCCGCAGTTCGCTTGCCAAGCAAGGTTTTTTGTTGGTTGGCTAAGGTCCGGTTACTTTCAATCTTTGTATACGTGGTGTCCCAAACGTTGCATTTTTATTAAAAATAAATTGAAACTGATTTTAGTGAGACGTTTTTTTAAATAAAGTCTTTAGAATGATTTTATATTCATGCTAGGTGTGGGCCCCCCAAATCCCGGGGTCCCTGGCCTTGACCCAGTGTGCCCACGCGTAAAGACGGTACTGCTTCTACCAAGTTTAATATAAAGAGCCCTTTACCAGAATTCATAGAACTGCTCATAGATATAGCGTCTGCTGGAAAACGCATATAGTGTATCTAAACCTCTCCTTCTCCTCAGACCGTTTGCTGGCGATACTGTTTTAAGCCTTTTCTTGCTTGAACTCAAGACAACCTAAGAGTAATTATAGAGCGAATCCGGCGCGAATGCCAACGTTCAATTCGTAATCCCGCGATTGATCTAATCTTTCCAAAGGATTTGTTTAAATTATTCAAAGATATGATCGTGAATGTAAAACGTCATTATAAATCCGTAAGTTTCGTTTGGTAAGTTTTTTTTCAAAACCCCCTAGAAGTGAAATTAAAAGTTATAATTGGCAGCACAATATTGATATTTTACACGCATTAAAAAAAGTAATCGACCAATAATCGACGCTAACTAATCGATTATCCGATAATCTTTAAATGCGTTAATCGATTAATAATTAATCGATTAGTTTCCATAATAATCGATTAGTTCGATTAATCGAGAACTAATCGGACATCCCTAATCGAGGCGATCATCGAAATGAAAGATCTTACGAGTGAATGCACTTGGCCTAGTCACCTGTCAAGCATTTGTGTTTGTGTATGTTGAGATATGTGTGGAGCCTGTAAATAATATTTTAATACGAATAATAATTTATACGTTAAAATAAGAAATGTGTTATATACTACTTGCAGTTTGTTGATCGTTCCTACTTATCTGATTCCATCGAGTATGAGAATACATCTCCATTGTTCTAAAACCTGGCGACGTCTGATGGCAGAGAAGAATCATTGTTGGCAGCAATGTTGCTCTTCTTGGATGTATGAGCTCGAAAAGGTCATCACAAGAATACAACGCATGAGACCGAAAATAAATAAAAATAAAATAAAGAGAAGAGTTAGTATTGTTATTGAGTATTAATAATATTCCGATTTTTTTTCGAGAGTTGTCCTACTGGAGCTGTAGAGTTAATTAATTCAATTAAGGCGTGGACCTAGACTTCTGGAATCGAGGATAGAGACTTCCGGACGTGAACGATTCATGAATGCGCGAGTGCGGGGGACTGTAGGTTCACGCTTGAGACTGCGTTTGAGTGATTACAAGTGCTGAGACGTTCATATCATCACCGGGATGTTATAATGTCTGGAAGAGCGCGAGTATAGGTTGCGTGGATGGTCGCGAAGGGCCCAAGCATTTTTATACCTGTTTGTCGCGTGTATGCGACTTTGCGTGTATACATTCGATTTTTATGTAGTTTAGTGGATATGAGCATCATATTTTTGATTGGTCCACCTGAAGGCATTGGACTTATGCTACTAAGGCCGAGAATAGGGGATTCCGGACGAAACTGATTCATGATCGCGCGAACACGGGCATTTGGAGGTTCACTCTCGACACCGGGATTGTTAATTTATAAGTGCTAAACCATTCACTTAGTCACCGGGGTGTTATACTTTTTATGAGATCGTGGTCGTGCGTGGATGATCACGAAAGACTCGAGCGTTTGCATGTGGATGTTTTTGTCGCGTGTGCTAGTATGTATGTAACTTCGCATGTTCGCGTATTCTTCAATGATCGCGCGTGGACGCCTTGTCTAGCTTTTATTTCTATTGGTCCAACTAAAGGCATGAATTTGGGCTGCTAGGATCAAGAGCGGGGACTTCCGGACGTGACCGGTTCATGATTGCGCGAGCTTAGGTTCTTATGTTCCAACGTTCACCTAATCAATCGGGGTGTTTGAATATTGGCGAGATCGCGGGCGTTCGTATTTGTGACCAGGTTTGTGTTATCGCGTAGGCCACGTTTGTACGTTTGGAATGAGAGATTGTTAGTGTATATGAGAGAATAAGCAATTTGTGTTAGTGAGTGTTAGCATGGATCTAATTGAAAATATAGCAACAAAAGAAGGGTGCCTGCAGAGAGAATTGGGCCCTAAACCCACATTGTATATTATTTGACCATGGCAGTGAATAATAAAAGTCGCCAAGTTAAGTACTAAAATTGATCACAATGTAGCTTAACTAAAAAGAAATTAACCGTATCCCAAGTTTCTGTGATATAATCACTGTAATACATGCCGAGGGAATTAATTTTTAACGATCTTGTACTAAATTTCAAAATATTCACATCTAGCGTAAGAGACGTAAATTTGCGATGATTTTTTTTTATTAGCGACATTCTTATTGGTTTCCATTATTCACCGGGTGGCGCGTAATATGACTATGGTCTAAGCCATGCCTTTGGTTGGCTCTTAAATCTTTATTTATAAAAGAGCGAACAGCGATTTTATAGCTAACAATTTTAGACTTGATGAACTACTCCAAATGGGGCGATTTGTAATTATTGGTGATCGGAAAATTCAGAAAAACTCCAGTTTATAGGAAAGCAAAGAACCTTGGTATGCAGGTCAAAACCAATTTACAGAACATCAACAGAGAAAATGCGTGCAACCTGCTCGGATTTACTGCCATTCTCGCTTTAATTTACTGTTGTTCATAATGTTTCTTACATTTACCATCTATTGAAGTCGACGAAAGTCGCACCGCTTAGCAGTTATTGATTTCAAAGTGGCCTAGATTTCGAAATAAAAGAAGGTGCTGCATACGAAAAATATTTTCTGCTGAGATGAGTCATGCCATTCCGAATCAATTAAAAATAATAAACATGTTTTTTTGATCAGCACAAATCAATCATCTGAGAATAAGGTCATTAGTTTGAGCATTCAATTACACTTTGAAGCTTTTTTCGAATTTAAAAAAATCGAGCACCGGTACTTTACCGAAATGGTGAGTAAGACGAAAGCAATTATGTGAAAATATCGCTCCAGATGCAGGGTTCGAACCTGCAACCCTTGGGACTCAGGCCCAATGCACAAATCTTTATGTTATCCCTGGGGTATGATGACATCCCAGGAAGAACAGACGATTGTCGCTTTGGCGACAGTGGTCGTTCCACTGCTTCTAAAGCGAGATCATACACAACCACCAATGCCACCCAACATATTTGATCTTTTGATGTGTTGGGTAGCAGCGATGGTTGTATTCCAGTAGAGCAGTTTTTTACTTCAATTCGGCTATGTGGTTGTTACATGCGCGGTGAGAATGTATTATTAATCCCAAATTTAATTATGTTGTTTCATTGCGCATTTTCACTCATTCGGTCAATCACAAAGTGCAACTACGGGCAGTCTACCTAAGCTAAGCTAAACTCAATTCGGCTATCTGGTTGTCATCTTTAGTGCATCCAGCTTCTACAAGTAATGTGGGGTAATCATCGCATATCACATGCCCCTGTTGAAATACAGAAAACCTATATTAGTCAAAATAAATGGCCCGGATCAGGTTGACGATTTTCAGAATGATTGCATAACCTTTCTATATGAGTGAACCAGTGAAAAATTTGGTTTGAAATTATTTTGAGTTCGAAACTGTTTGAAAATTGAAACTAGTTTAAAATTTCTTAACTAGTTGAAATTTTTTGGCGCGGTTTGGATCTCCCAAACCAGCGGCGTTGATTATGTTCAACAAAAATATGCCTAATATTTTAAATGTAATTCTCAAAGTTTCATTTGCAAAAGTTATCTTGTGAGAATATTTCCTTGTAGTGAAAATTGGCGGCAGATCTCGAAACTTACCTGTCGGCTCATTGTGGAGGCTAGCTCAACCGCCTACAATGAGTAGATCGCGTCGAAGCGAGGAGCTAAATTGATCCTGCTATCGTGACAAAACTGGGAGCTTGGTTTGGTTTTCGAAACGGATATCGGAACAGAGAGAAATTTCGCCACATTCTGTAGTCCTTCACTGACGGCGAACATGGACTGCAGAGTGTGCAAGAAGTACAGGTATACCTCGATAGTAGGTACACCTTCGCTTCGTTTAGTGTACGTACTATCGAAACGTACGTACTATCGAATCACAAAAATAAATTTCAAAACTTTACTTTTTATGTTTCATATTGCATGAAAACTTACAAAAATAAGATTTATCACTGAATTAATCCCCATATTAGTGATAAACTGTTCAATCACTGTGTACTTAATTTTAGAAGAACGGTTTGCTACAACCAGAATGGTTGAAAATGGCATGGAAAATATTGTTTTTCTATTCCTTTATTGTTTTGGTCGCAAAACGGATATTTAAATATATTTGCAATGGCGATTAAATTTTAAATATATTTTATGACAACATATGAGCTTAAAGATATATAAAGCATAGTTCCCTGTCATACCTTAATCCTTGAACCACGCCAATATGTTGAATACTTCCTTTAATTGCTCGCACAAGTTTCACAATAGAAGTATAGAAGAAAAAAGGCTCGTTTAGCTGTGTTTGTCCAAATCTGTAAGTCATATTAGTCTCCATCAAATTCGCTAGGCGTACTTGATCCGAATCTTACCCATTCCATTCAAAACTTAGTATCTCACAAAGTGTAATGAATTCAGCACTTACATTTTATGTGCATAATATTTGAAAATCAATTAGCAAAAATCGTGTTATCATTGCTCTAGATAGTACACCTTAAACGTTACTAAAATCATTTTTGGTCTTCAGAAAAATTTCTTTGAATTTTACCGATTACTTCGAAGTTAGTAATACTTCTCTGATACTTGAGAGACACCGTACATAAAGCATGTAAAATTTTTGGTCAATCTTTTCTAATTTTGTGAAGTTAACTGTGAGTTTTAAAAATTTACTTGAGGTTCGTTGTAATTTATTTGTTTGAAGTAATATTGTAAAGCTTGAAGACACCCCTTGATGTTTGAATTTTTTTCCAAAAATCCTTTAAATACTCTTGAAGTTTCGTAAACTTTCCAGAAATTCTAAAGATCTCGATCAAGATCGTAGCATTTTTTAGAATTACCCCGAGTTTGGTAAAAGATAAGTGAATATCGTGAACACTCTGCTGTTTATGTAAAATGTTTGAGTGCATGAAAATTCTCTGAAGTTTCCTAAATTTTATACAACCGGCGAATTGTCATCCTTAAAGCTCATTGAGATTCTCTGATGTTTGACAAAAAAAAACAATGAATGATAGGAATATCGCATAAATTGTCTGAAGTTCTAAGGATTTCCTTGTAAGTTAGCAAGCTCCCAAAAATTTATAAGACTTTCAAGATACTTGTAGGACGTCCCTAAAGCTCGTAGGATTCTTTTCATACTAGGTAGAATTTCATGATGCATTTATGGTTTACTTAAACTATGGAATACTTTGCTGGAGTTTGCAGAACTACTCCAAGTAACACAGAACCCTTGACATAACCTCTCTAAAGAACGCAGAAGTAACATGGAATCCGTGAAACTTCTATAGAATGTGTCGCATTTTGTTGAAGTTTACAAAATCAAATGAAAAAAAAAATTGTTAGTAGGTGTACGTACTATCGAGGGTACGTACTATCGAGGGTACGTACTATTGAGGGTACGTACTAACGAGGGTAGGTACTATCGAGCTATACCTGTATTCCCATAGCGACCACCAGGCGATTCGTTACCGCATCGGCCAATGTAACCCTGCTGCAGCACGGAGAAGCACGACCGGCAAACTAATGTCTTTACCAAAAACCTTTTTGTTGAGTCACCTCGGCGAACAGCGGAATCAAGTCGTCGCTGTTGTGCTATCTTATGACAAGCGCCATTTAGCACTTTTCGAGAAAAACGATTTTTAAAGTTTGAGATTCAATATCTTAAAATTTATAAATGCTAGAAGCTTTTCGGAGAAGACATTCGATACTTCTATCTTTTCTGAAGTAATCTCTCGATTTGTGCGAAGATCGGTTGATTAGTTTTTGCTTAACATGTAAACCAAAGTCGCTCGCATACAGGTCATAAGTGTGTTTTGATGATAAAATATGTATGGCGTGTCACAAATGTGCACAGCAGATTTCATGCTAAAATGAATCATAACTAATTCGTAAAATTATGCGTTATAGATCGCTATGTCCAATATTATACTGTTCCAGGCGATAGCAGTAATATCAAGTTACAAAATAATGTTATTGGAACACAAAGTTTTCCCAATTTTCCTCCTTTATTCGGGAAAAACAATAAACAAAAGTTGGTTCCATTAACAATTTAGAGACAATATATATCAAACAATGTTATTGTTGACTGGCGACTAGACGAAACAAATTGTTCTCGTTGCATAATCCATCATTACATTTCGGTATACTTTCCAAAGCTAGTAGAAATCTCAAAAGTAAATTTGTTCAATAATGTTGAAAATATAAGACAGCCATTCCCAGAAAAAAAAACTATGGTAGGAAAAGTTTTGCTCCCGAGACAAGAACCTAGTTAATGGTTATGGTTGATATGCATAGAAATTTCCTATGTCATCAGAGACATCTGTTGGCTTGCTATAAACTTTTTGGCTTATAGCAAGCCAACAAACTGGGAATGTTGTCTGTTTTTCCTTTGTCATAAGATAGCACAACTCGATCACTCGAGGAATTGGCGCTTGTCATAATCGTGTTTCGCTATATCTCAGTAACCCTGCAGAATATCAAAATTCTGAAAACGCGACTTTATAGAGATTTTAAAATTTATTAACATGGCATATCTAACTCAGTTCCAAGGATAGGAAGAATCGCATCGTTTTACGCTCACTCAAGGCTCATGCGCACTCACCTAGCTCCGATGCTTTATTCTGTTTTTCTTGTTTATGAGTGTGCATCTGTTGAGCGCCCGATCGGCCAGAGCCAAGTGAATATGGTATCTCACATGTTCGTATTTTTTCTCTCTTACGCTCACCTTGGATCGCTGCGATTTAGGTTCTTTCCGATACATGTTCGGAATTGTATCCGAACAATGATGATCGGATCCGTTCGGCAATGCGATTCTTCCTCAAAAATTTGGATCGCGATCTATGTTCGCCTAAATCGAAAATCGATTCAATTCCCACCGCATGCGAGCGGGAGCGGTGCTTGCGATTGTTTGCATTGACGCTGCCGCGGTGTTTTGTATCGATGGAATGGTGTAGTGTCAGTCGAGTGCATGTGCGTGTTTGTAATTTGCTAAGCGAGCAGATTGTCCCTTTGTATATCATTCATATTCCACATAGGTATAAATGAATAGCGGACTTTACGCGTTCAATATTTTTGATGCATATCAACAATCCAACTTTGTTATACCACAATGGATTATTGAACGCTTAAGAGCCAGACTTTAGAGTTTTACATTTCTTACAAAAGAAATGTATAGGATTCGCTCAAAGTTTGACAACTTTTTCCGAGGCCCGGAGGGCCGAGTCTTATATACCAATCGACTCAGCTCGACAAATTGAGACAATGTCTGTATGTGTGTGTGTATGTGTGTATGTATGTATGTACAAAATGTCATGTAATTATCTCAGCAATGGCTGAACCGATCTTAATGAAATTAGTTTCAAATGAAAGGCCTAACGTTGCTATTTGACACTATTATTTTTGATTTTCGATATGTTGTTTACTTTCTGAGATATGGGCGATTTTGTCAAAACGCAGCAGGTTTTTTTCAAATAACCTTCTAATAATACAATATTGTCCCACAAACTGCACATAAATAGAAAGCTTGTAAAAATACCTTTCTAACAAGCTATAGATTGTCCAAATCCGTGCACGAGCGGCGGAGATGTTAAACATTTTGTATTTTTAGTCCTCGCTTACCAATTTCCACTAATTAAAAATGAGATTGTTTCATACAGAGTATTGCTTCACTGGTGTTTTAGGGGCAAAACTAAACCGATTTTGAATATCGGGGTATGAAAACACATCTATGTGATTCAAGGAATTCGATGTTGAGAACATTTTGTGAATTACCTTTATAATAAATGAACTATTTCTCAAAAATCAATATATAAGTTCACTTCAAAAACAAAATAATGTGTTGATAGAGAAACAGTGAGTTCTAGTATTTATTCCTTGGAGTAGGCATTGCGTTCAATCATAAGTTAAATGTTGGATGGTATATCAATACACAGATCAACAAGTAATTCACCACGCTCAAAATCTAGCGAAAATTTAGCTCTTTTGCAAGATTTAGGTTATACTGGTTATGGCGCAAAAATTACAACTTACATTATTTATGATAAGAATGTAAGAATCAATGTATCATAATAATATACCTATAAAAATAATGTCACTGCATTAACCATCATTTGCCATTCCTCACACGCCCCCCCCCCCTATCTCTCTCTCTTTCTCTTTTTCTCTCTGTCTCTCTTCTATCGCATCTATCTAGCTATGCATTTCTAAGATCTTCTGCCAATCTGAAATATTTATTAATTGTAATTGCGAAGGTTTGAGAAAACAAAACTATTTTTTGTCTGCTGCTACATCAACTCAACTTTAATTCAATTGTATTCAAAGCCTGTATCTACATTATAATTGAGGAAATTCATGGCTATATCAGAAAAATATTTGGCTTAACGGGGTAATATGAATGTTTGACGATGAAAATTTTCAAAAGAGACATT
This sequence comes from Topomyia yanbarensis, assembly GCF_030247195.1. Classification (NCBI taxonomy): domain Eukaryota; kingdom Metazoa; phylum Arthropoda; class Insecta; order Diptera; family Culicidae; genus Topomyia; species Topomyia yanbarensis. Next base: position 182,496,323 of record NC_080671.1, on the reverse strand, counting down.
CCAAGTGCGATATTTAAACTATTCGTATCTCTATTGAATTTTGAATGAAATATATGTTCAAAGACTGAAAGCTGAAGCCAGCAGGATTGGACTTGCCATCAACGTTTCGAAGACAAAATACATGAGAGGAAGAGGTTCTAGAGACGACAATGTGAACCTCCCACCCGAGTTCGGATTGCCGGTGACGAAGTCGAGATGGTCGACGAATTCATGTATTTGGGCTCACTGGTAACCGACGACAATGATAACAGCAGAGAAATTCAGAGACGGATCTTAGTGGGAAATCGCGCCTACTTTGGACTCCAGAGGACGCTCCGGTCGAACAAAATTCGTTGCCGCACGAAGTTGATTATCTTCAAGACGCTGATTAGATCGGTGGTCCTCTACGGCCACGAGACCTGGACTATGCTCGTGGAGAACCAACGCGCCCTTGGAGTTTTCGAACGAAAGGTGTTGCGTACCATCTATGGTGGCGTGCAGATGGAAGACAGAACGTGGCGCAGGCGAATGAACCATGAGTTGTATCAGCTGCACATTCGTTGTATTGGTACGAACTTTCATTAAAAATAACGGATCAAAGACCAAAAATATCCACAAATTAGATCCAGGAAAAGAAGTCTCCCAAAGTACCCACTCTCGATGGGGGATGCAACTACAATGTGTCTTCTAACTTATCGTCGTCCATATTTGGATATACTGAGTAGTTTGAACCATTTCTTTTTCACATTATTGGTCTGTATAGGACTTATTTATCCATATTTCCTGCACGAGAATTCCGAACGAAACAATACAAACACGGCTTTTATGCAATCGACATAGCCTAGACATTTCACACTATTTACTTCAATGCAAATAAAAACATTGAAATATCTACCTGTCTCATTCACGAATCGCATTCTCCCTCTGTCGTTCTCTGTTCAAGGGGCTTGAAAGCACATGTGACATTGTCTCACTTTACTATATTCAATTGCGCGTTAAAATACTGGACCAGTAAATTCTGTTCTGCACATAAATCTTTTTTCGGGAATATGTGACCAAAAAGTAAACTTCGATTTCGTCAAGTAAAGAAGCATGAAAACAAAAAGAATAAAACTAAAAAAGATGGAAGCCCTAGAAAGTCCATTGCATATTTATTAATCTTTTCTCAGAAGATGGGATTTTCAAAAACATTTCAAAACTTTCTGATGCAATGGTTTTCAAATTCGTACAATCCTGTTTATTCATTTTTTTTATTCAAAAATGTGTTTGGCTTCAAATATATGACGATTTCATTTTAATTAATAATTTCATTCCGCATCTTTTTATTCGTTTTGTTCATCTGCGTTCATTTTACTTATTTTATTCGTTTCATTCTTTGGATTCACTCTGATCAGTTTAGTTTTTTGTGCATTTTACTCATATCATTCATTGTTTTCATTGTATGTATTTTATTAATTTTTTCCAGTTTATTAATTTTGTTCAGTTTCTTCATTTTAATAATCTGACTACTTTTTCAGTTTTAATCATTTCATCCAAATAATTTATTTGATTCAATTTATTTCTTTATATTAATTTATAACCTTTTACTGTTGTTCAATTTTTCATTTTAATCAATGCATTTAATTCTGCTCATTTTCTTCTTTTTATTCATTTTATCACTTCAGCTCATTTTGTTTATTTGATTCATTTGTTTTATTTATGCATTTAATTTATTTTTTACTTTATTCATTTTGTTCATCCATTCTTTTTATTCATTTGATCCATTTCATTAATTTGATACATTGTATTCACTGGATGAATTAAATCAATTTGATTCATTTAATTAATTTGATTCATATGATTCATTTGATTCATTTGATTTATTTGATTTATTTGATTCATTTGATTCATTTGATTCATTTGATTCATTTGATTCATTTGATTCATTTGATTCATTTGATTCATTTGATTCATTTGATTCATTTGATTCATTTGATTCATTTGATTCGTTTGATTCATTTAATTCATTTTGATTCATTTGATTCGTGTGATTCATTTGATTCATCTAATTCATTTGAATCATTTGATTCATTTGATTCATTTGATTCATTTGATTCATATCATTCATATGATTCATTTGATTCATTTGATTCATTTGATTCATTTGATTCATTTGATTCTTTTGATTCATTTAATTCATTTTGATTCATTTGATTCGTGTAATTCATTTGATTCATCTAATTCATTTGAATCATTTGATTCATTTGATTCATTTGATTCATTTGATTCATTTGATTCATTTGATTCATTTGATTCATTTGATTCATTTGATTCATTTGATTCATTTGATTCATTTGATTCATTTGATTCATTTGATTCATTTGATTCATTTGATTCATTTGATTCATTTGATTCATTTGATTCATTTGATTCATTTGATTCATTTGATTCATTTGATTCAATTTGATTCATTTGATTCAATTGATTCATTTGATTCATTTGATTCATTTGATTCATTTGATTCATTTGATTCATTTGATTCATTTGATTCATTTGATTCATTTGATTCATTTGATTCATTTGATTCATTTGATTCATTTGATTCAGTTGATTAATTTGATTCATTTGAATCATTTGATTCATTTGATTCATATTTTTAATTTTATGCATTTATTGTTCAGCCATTCGTTTTATTTTATTCAATTTGTTAGTATGAGTCAATTTATTCTATTAATCTTATAACTGTTTCTAAATATAATCTTAATGTTTATGTAATAACCTAATCTAATTTGATTCGTGTATATTATAATTTTGATTTGCATTAATTTTTCTACTCATTTTATGAATTTAAAAACCTATTGTTTCATTTTTTGCTTTACTTTTTTATTTCGGTCGTTTTGTTGATTTCTATAATTTATTCAGTTTATTCGAGATTTTATTCGTGCAAGACTAAAACTGTTTTCATCCCACCTCTAGTTGGGTGCCTACTTCTCGTGAGTTCTGCAAACTAATCCAATAGTGAAATGTGTAAGAAATGTCTCATCTCACTGCTAGGTGGATTAAATCGGTTTTTGTTTTCAAGACAGTTTGATGTTTTGCATAATTTGTAGTATGATAGTACAGTAAGTTGACTTTGTGGCCAAGCCGGGGTGCGCGAAATCGGTTTCTTTCACTAGGCTGTTCACAGTGATGTCATGTGGATCTAATTCGGCATGATGAGCGGTCAAGAATGGATCTGTTCTAAATATTGTTTTCCCGATGTTTTGATTGCTTATGCTTTTTGTGGCGCTTTTTGTTATTTCTGCTGTCAATCATCATATATACTAGTAAAGAATGTTTGATCTTGTTTGTGTTCCGTATTAGCGGTCCTTACACGTTCAGTTGTTTTGTCAATACTGACAAGGTTTTTCAACGTGTAATGGAATGGAGGAAGTATTGACGATATGTGTTTTTTATGTTTCTTGGAGGCTGTTCAATGATAGTACAGTAAGATTGCGTTGTTGGCACGTTCCGATTTTTGCATGCTCCCTTTTCGGTACACTAAGATTTTGGCAACAAATGGGCTCCGTTTTTGGCAACATTATCGTTGTACATAATAGGTCTTTTAAAAATGTGCAATAGATATTTTTTGTGTCAATTGATATCACATTTTACTTTATTTCCAAACATGGCAGTCATGTTACCCTCTAAGGTGCAAATATTTTTTTTTAAATTTTGTGAAAATTGTTTCCTAGTTTCAATACATTACTGTGATAATTTTGAGATGTTTTGCGTAATATTGTTTTAAAACAGCGTTATGCATTTAAGGGTTAACTATATTTTATGCTACACGTGTTATATTTATTGATTACAATGCATAGAAATGTATTATTTATGTATAATATAACTGGTAACAGTGTAACTAGTGTCTGACGGAATCAATTTTTATAGTAAGACCCAGAGTCTGTGCACTTTAGGAGTCAAATACAGAGGAATGCGCTACACTGGATAATAAGACTATTTCTGGAGAAAATTTTCAAAAGAACCTTTTGTTTGAACAGTTGAAAGTGATTTTTACAACAAAAATGGTTTTCTTCAAACCTAAATATCTTCAGGCATTACAATTCGATTTTCAATCTAGCGAACTCGGTCACCAAAAACATGACGACAGTAATGCACCGGGTGGAGATATCCCAATTAGCTTCGACAACGTTAGTGATTTTTACACAAGTTCAACGCTAAAGATGGACGCCTGTTCTCTGTGGTATGTGCTTCTCTTTCAATAATAAGCTACTACTCAATGTTTACTTGCCGAAGCACAATAGAATTCCCCTAGAATCTTTGCAAAAATCCAGTTGCTTGGAAAATATAGCCGAAGACTGTCCAAATTGATAGTATTTATAAGTTCTTCAGTTCTACGCAGTTCTGTATCGTAAGTGCCCCAGTTATCGCAATGAACACCATTCTCAGCAGATAGCTGAGCTTTTACAGGATTGTCATCACTTCTTCCATCTGACACCACACAAGAACATTATTAAACATACAATTTTTTATATAAACTCAAAGATGTAATTCGGTTTGAGACTCCAAGTTTTCCTAATAGCTTTTCTGTGCTGTCTGAAGGCTTTTCACATTTTTTTTGAGAACAGTTTAGTTTAAATTCTAATATAAATCACACAATACTCACAATCATAGAATTGCGACCAGGATTAAAATTCGCATCTTCGTAAAATTACCCATGTAACATTTTTCAAATTTGAATCTTAGGAAAGTATCTTTATACCGTGAGATTTAACCAAGTAAGTAGTAGTATTAGTAGAAAGTATTATATAACATGGGGTCTACTATTAATATTAGATTCAAACTCAACTGATCTTGTCCGATTCAGAAATTCCAATCGATTTGAAAATACTGTGATTTTAAACAATTTGAGGCGGATCGAAATGTTGTTGGCCAGTTATCATGATTGGAAAAATATATGGCTACGAAAGTTGCACACGTTTTCCATCCCCGGTTTTTGAATGATGTCTATAAACAAATTCATTCACACCGATCACTCGAAACCTTTTATGCTAAACTTTTTTTTGGTTTGTTTGTATCAAGAAACATCAAAAACCTCTGATTATCAAGAGTGATGCTTCTATCAGAGTGCAATGACCTGCCCAATTGTTCAATAGCCCATAGCATAGGAAAGATAGACAAAGATTGTTTACATTTAGATGTTTTTATCAGTTTTCAATAATAATGCAATATAACGAAAATATTTATACAAATATCATTTTCACTGCTAACTGAAAATGTCCCTGGCAGCACTGCTCCAGCGGAATCCTTTCAGACTAATATCAATAACTGCAATGCTATAGATAATACAACTGTAAGCGCATACATGAATGGTTATAGTCCTAGTTACTAGCCTTATCTATTTTTATCTTGCCTGAAACAAACACCAATAGTTACTCCGCCAGATTCCACATTCCAATTATTAGTTCCAAGAAACTTAATAAACTTAACAGCATTTCAGTGAAAATTTCGCTTGGTAAACTGTTTTTAAAATTTCGATTTATCTATCATATTTTATTATATTGTTATTAGTTGATACATATGATTCCCTTTCTATCTGTTTATTCACACCTAATTTCATGCACACAAAAAGGTATGAACTCTATGCACCGGACTCGTATGCCCTAGCACGAATGTGTTTTTGTTTGATCTCGAAACTGAGTCAGCTTCGTCTCAAGCCAAAACCACCTAAACGTGGATAATCATATGATTGAAGCAAAAGATATTATCATTACAGTTAAAAACAAGAAAATTGATCAGCGACAATCGATATTTTGTCAATTTTATGCAAATGCATATCACCGGAAGTAGTGAGCTATATTCGCGCAATGATACGCTATAAAACGCACAACTTTCGAGATTATTTATTGGCATAGAAAAGAAGACAAATCTAAGTTTCCTCTCGAATGCAGCGCATGGAAGGAGCCGAACGCGCCTGAACATTGAAAATTAAACTAAATCCAAACAAATCTAAACCAATGTACATTACCACACATCTTGTCTACATCGTAAGTACGGCATTTGTACATACAATGGTAGAGTTCAACTCGAGCGATAACATGCGCATGATAGAATTAACACGCAGCAAGGAAATGATTGCGAGTTGAACCTACACAGCAGAAACTGCCACTCCGTGCGGTGTCCAGGCGGACACTGACTCCTACCGATATTTTCAGGCCAGCCAGATATTTCAATCGTTTAGTTTCAGGATTGCGCACGAAGATTTGGATCATTTTTCCGAACGAACATGTTCGCTGCCGAATATGTTCGATGGCACTCATTACCTCACTGCATCGGCAATGCGGAACGCGTTAAAAATTTTTGCGATTTCCGATTCTCTCTCTTCGTAATCATACGGTGTGATGCGAAACGAGTTGTGTGGGTCTGTATCTTTTTAACGAGAGCGTAAACCCCCGACGATGTATAAGGAAACAAATTCATGTACGCTCATGGCGGTGAGCGAGTTTTCCGCACCTTGCTCAGTTCACCCCAAAATGGCGTTTGTCATAAGATAGCACAATAGCGACGAAGTACGTTGATGCGGCTGATCTAACAAGAAGGATTATGAAGCCTGTGACGTTACAAGGACATGAAAACTGGAACCATGCAGTAGACGGCGTGCAGGTGGAAGGTACAGAAGTTGATGTTGCAGCCAAAATCAAGGAAGTCCAGCCTCGTATAGACCAATGCCGCAGCGGTGCACAGAAGAATGAGCCAGATCTTTAAGAGTTACTTCCAGAGTAGAGTACTGCTGTGTCAGAAGAACAAAGGGCAGTAGGCAATGTTGCAGCGGGCGTTTCTCAGGGCTCCATTCTGTGTCCAACTCTTTGGAATGGGATGTACGATGGGGTATTAACACTACGACTGCCCGGGAAAGTGAAAAGTGATGAGTGAGACACTTGAAGGAATGGAGGTGTCGGTGACGATGCGATCGAGAGCTGGATGAACGGGGTCAAGCTGCAAATAGCTCACCACAAGACGGATGTATTGTTGATTTGCAATTGCTCAGCGGCTCAGCGGCTCAGCGGATACAGATCACCATCGAAGGGCATGTGATTGCATCGAAGCGTGCACTGATGCAATTGGGAGTGGTAATCGACGACTGGTTGAGGTTTAACAACCACCTTTATAACAGCTGCGAAATGTCGGTCTATTATTTAGTGTTTCGTCATCGATACTGCGATATGCGGCTCCTTCCTGGGGTGCGGCGCTAAAGACCAAGTGGAACCGCGAAAAGCTGAACAGAACGTTCCGGCTTGTGGTCGTATGAGTTGCGATTGCATACCAGTATGCGTTATCGCCGAGATGATCCCCATCTGCATCACCCTGGCGGAGGATATCAAGTGCTACAATCAATGAAACGTCAAAAAACGTGAGGGAGATGATGAGAATCGATTCGATGCTGACGTGGCAGCAGGTATGGGACAATACGGAGAAAGGAAAGTGGACCTACCGGCTCATCTCAACCTGTCAACGTGGGTAAATAGAAAGCACGGAGAGATTACCTTCCACCTGAAACAGCTTCTACCGACCCACGGCTGCTTCAGGAAGTATCTTCATCGGTTCAGGTACGCAACGTCACCATTGTGCCCGGAATGTGAGAACGTTGAGGAGACACCGGAGCATGGGGTCTTTGCATGTTCGAGGTTTGAAGTAACGTGCAGGGAGCTACTTGAAACGGGAGGAATGGATATCAACCCGGATAATGTAGCCTATAGAATGACAAGTGACGTAAAGACGTGGAACGCAGTCAACAGAGTTATGATATAGATTATGACCGTCTTACAGCGAAAACAGCGAGATGTACATCGAGCAATGGTTTCGGGAGAGTAATCACCGCCAGGGAACTCTCCGCAGGAATAAGCTAGATCCACCGTCGGGACTAGTCGAGTAGACTGCATCAGAGCACCGAGTATAAGTCATCGAAACGCCAGCGAATCGGACGTCATGCTCCATCCGGAATCGCCAGACCGACCGCGGCACCCCACCGGTTGTTCCGATAGAAAAATAGCAAAATTCAAAGAAAAATCGGTATCGGGAGAACTTCTTTCGCCGGGAAACTCTCCGTCAGCGTACAGTCAGATTCACCGCCGGGAACTAGATTACGTAGACCGCGACGAGACACCACCAGTCGCGCCGGGGCTTCAGTGAACCGGACGCCCTACTCTACCGGAATCGCCGAACTGACCTCGGCACTTGGCTGGGTGGCTCGCTTGCGAACTTCTTTCGCCGGGGAACTCTTAGTCGGAGTAGGCTAGATCCATCGTCGGGGACTCGATCGAGTAGTTCGCAAACAAGTCGGAAGCACGACGAGGAAGTGGTACTAAATGGCACAAGGGAACTGAAGGGCTCAGTAAATTAGACAGTCTAAAGTTTCCTGCCCAGATTGTCCTCGTAGGGGAAGAGCACTAATTCTAGACCCACAGCTAGTTTTCCTACTACCATACAGAAATTGCCACGTTGTGTGGATGGTCGAAAACTGGTAGTGTTTCGAGGATGGGTGCTGTAACCCTACTGAAAGAACTAGTTGGATAGGAATGTGTGCTGAGCAAATAAAAAAATACTTCCCGAAGTAATACCGTAAGGTAATGCCGCACAGAGATCACCTTTCATACAAAAGTCGGACAAAACCTCAAAAGTGGCCCGAATTTGATGAAAACTTCACTTTAAGGTAATTTTGTGACGCTGAATTCATATTTGATGTTTATTTTTTGTTTTTTTTTTGCCTCAGAATTTTAGCACCTAGGGTGGTTCTAAAATTCATTATTAACGAATATAAAGTGCACTACATCCGAAAATTCATTTTAAAAAGATTAGGTGTGGTGATTTTTTTAGCAGAATACACATTCTTTCAATTGTTAATAATGATAAGACACATCTATACATTATATTACGAACCCTGGGTAATCAAAGGCTACCAGGCGTCTCCTTCAGACATATCATGAAAAATCACCTTTTTTCATACCTCGGGGCAGAAAGGGGCAAAACAAGATATTCATTTTCGGAAAGTACACTAATTTTCAAGTATCATGAACAACAAGCGATCTTTCTGAACTGTTTAAAAAAAAGTACAGCCACTTTGAACATTATAAATTTCATTTATTGCACGATTTATTATTTGATCTTCATGTCTGAGCGAGAAGAAAGGCTTATATCGACTAAACCGAACGGCAACTATAAGTCCAACGAATAACCTTTCAAATGGAAACAGTTCGACTCTAATCGGAGTCTTAACTAAAAAGATATATTTATTTGAATAACTTAGGTTTGAAAACAGTTTTTCTCAGAATTCATCATCTATTTCACTTTTGAAGGTCTGTAAAAAATCGAACTTTCGTCCTCAGGACTTAATATTTTGAGAAGACTCAACCTGTTAAGAAACAGAGAAAAATGTTAAATCGTGAAAAATCCAAAATAATTTTTTTAGGTTTTGTCCGGCTAGGCGACACTGTGTGCCGGGAAGGAATCAGGTTCCGTGCAAGATTAGTTGTATTAGCGGGTCGGGTGACTACCCAAACCCGTTCCGTGAGTTGTTGGTTTTGTGCATTTTTTCCTCCTCCTCCCCCACCGAAAAATTTTCTTACTACGCCACTGTCCCGAACCCTCCTCTTGGATCCGCCGCGGGTTTCAAGTGTTTCAGCGTCGACACATAGCATCTCAAGTTCGTGACTGTCGATCCATTGTATGTATGTGCAAATCGTGCTGAATACGTAATAGACATTTACACCATTATATTGGTTATCCAAGGAATTGTAGTTTGGACAAATGAGAAAGGGACAATTGCACCAATAGGTGGAAGATCTGACACATCCGTGAAACTGGTCGATTCATGAACCTTTTTCTGGCACTCTGTTGGGGTTTTTCATTGAAAAACCCCGGGGCGGTGGATTGCACTGGTGTTGCATTTTCTAGCAGAAGAGCAGGCCACTAGACGTGTTTCATTCCCACTTCTGCTAGAAAGTGCAAACCCAGTGCAATCCACCGCCCCAGTGTTTTTCAATGAAAAATGACATGTGATTTTTTTGAAAATATTTTTGGGAATATCATAAATTCGTACTTGTGACTGCGATAGAGACTCTATTGGTAACGTGGTACACTTCCGGAAGATCAGGAATTGGCTTTGGAAGTCTGCGGTTTTCTCGAAAGTTTTTTTTTCAGAATCATTATTGCGAAGTAATCGTATTTGTGACAGGAACAAACACACTATTTGAGAATTGGCCATTTCGACGCCGACGCCGGATTATCCGGATGGTCTATGGGTCCCTGTCCCAGGCAACAGCACTAATTTATGCGAATGCATTACCCTTATAATATCTCAGAGCTCTATGTCATAGTTCATGAATTGACCAGCTGCACGTATTTTTCAGATCTTCCGGAATCATTTTTCAGTCATAACTAAAAATTTATGCATATTCAAGCATATTTCACATTTTTGGGATAAGTTTCATTGATTAACCACATTATTGCTTGTTCAATATTATGAGAAATACTATTATACCGCCTCCGCCGGAATCGGCATCGGAACAGTCTATTTTCCCCATATTTCCATTATCACCCTACCCATTTGAAGCCTTTGGTTAGAGTAGCATCTGTCATCTTTGTTCAACACATTGGCTCAAATGGTAGCGCATCTAAGGTGGCACTCGATTCGAGTTTTCGTTGTGCTCAAACACGAGAATTTCACTGTTTTCGGCGCATTCGTGTTATTGTCGTGGCTCTTATTCGTGTTATTGTCGTGGCTCTTAACGAAGCAAAGCTGTAGATGTCAATTTTTATGCATTTTATTGATTGTAGGCCGAGAAATTAATGAACTCTCCTTAGTATGGTGAAAATAGGCACTTTACCCTATACATTCTCATTTTGGTTTTGTTTGTGTATAATATAAACCTGTTACAGTAGGATTCCGTTTTCGGCAACAGTCATTTCTTTTCTGTTGCCTAAACTGGAACCGTGCCAAAAATGGAACCTTACTTTAAAAGTGTTTCTTTTCAATTTGTGACGTCATAAACGATACAAGAACATTAATTATATTAGAATATGTGAAATGGAATGAAATAATAGAAAAAAATCAGGAAATTAAATTTTATTCGTTATGCCCGCCCTCATAAAATATAGTAAATATGGCTCTCTTGTTTGGAAATAAAGTCAAAAGTGATATCAATTATTACAACAATTATTACAACAATTATTACAACAAAATGTTATTGAGCATTTTTTTAAAAGATTTACTATGTATAACAACAATGTTGCCAAAAACGAAACGTGCCAAAAACGGAATCTTACTGTATTAATAATGGCGGCTCTGGGTCTGCATACATCAATGTATGCCAAACATGACCCCATTCGACACCGATTCCCACTGGCCAATCAGGTCAAAAACGGTAATATTTACCAGAAACTGAAAATTAAAACTCTAACAAACATTTTGGGTAAAAGTTCATATAGATTTGGCTGAAAATGTGTCTTAAAACTGAGTTCGAAATCCTTGTCAATACGACCCGTTAACATCTAGTTCGTTACCTACAGAAGGTTAAGGGGGATAAGGGTTTCAGCGTAAAAAACACTGCTTTTGTGATTTTTTTAGAAATTTGGGTGAAGCGAATTGATCTAAACTTTTGTACATTATACTGCATTATTTCAAACTTTAATTGAAAAATTATCCTGAAAACTAAAAGTTGGGATTGGGTATCTTTTTAGAAGGTGTATGCAAAGTTTGAAATAAATCGGTTAAGTAGTTTTTGAATGGCAGTTACCACCGTAAATCGTGTTTTTTCCAGAGACGTTCCACAAAAAGCTTCGTCACCGAGTCGCTTGTCGATGTTTTCGAATGGAATAATTACAGAATGTTATTGAAATGATGCATTATAATGTACAAAAGTTTCAATCAATTTTCTTCACCTAAATTTCTAAAAAATCGCGAAAAAGTGTTTTTTACGCTGAAACCCTTATCCTTCCTTTAAGCCATTCCTGTGCGAGCAATTTCTGTCCCTAGTGTGTACCATTTTTGAAGCCGGTAGACTTTAATTGACACTTTTTTTTCTACGCAATATTCTGAAACTAACCCCTACGTTCTCGCATAGTGCTACAATAAAACAAAAGAGGATTCAAGTTGTATCTTGATGCATACAAAACAAATCTCAAAAAACAGCAAAGAAAGATTGAGTCACTTTTCCATTCAGAACATCTGGATGCCGCGTGTTATTTAGTCAAGTCAAACAATTGCTACAAACTTTTCGTTAATTGCTGTCGGTTGTTCTGAAGTACATTTTCGTTTCTCCCTTCTTTGTTATTTTATTTCTCGGAACCCGTCCTACGCCTTCGCCAATCTCATCTTTGACCGACATGCGGAAACCATTGGAACTGACCGTGAACCTGATGGGAACACATGCCGTTCCGGCATGGATCCAACGATGACGGTTTTGCATGGTGCGGCGGCATTTCGCTCTACGTGGGCTGACATTACGACCGATGCTTCACCGAATGGCGCGAACGATTAGTAGGAACAGCACGAACATCACTCAATCGGCGCCAAATTTGGTAAACTCTAAAAAAGACTACGAGAAGGTGAGTTTTGGCATATATGATAAAAAATAAGAATGGACAGAGCCTCGGCGAAATTATTACAGATATCACCAAAAACATGCTAATTTTTGAGGGAGCAGTGTCGATGTGGTTACAAGAACTGTAGTACACATATTGCCAAATGGCAATCGACATCGACGAACAATAGTTTCAATTTTCCATCTACTAATTATCTGATTGGAAGCCGACATTCCAGTTCTTGGAAGTAGCAATCAGTCCTCATTTTCCCCTCATAACCGCTTAGGAACGGAATGTGGAATGTGTGTAGGTAGCCGTTCGTATTTCGAAATGATCATTTAAATTAAGCAAAAATAATGAAAACAAACCACGACGCACGGTGAGGCGGCAGACAGCTGCTTACTGGTCTGGTTTAGACTGACAGATTCAGTAACAAAGTAAATCCTACGCAAAACTGACCCAACGTCGGTCGTGGGAAATAATTAGAGAGGAATTCCTATTGTCCGCGAGTGGATGAAATAACATCTACAAAAACAGCAGCGGGAAACAAAGACAAAAAACTAAATTAACCCAAGAAGTCGCAAAACGAGCGACTTTGTGGTCGCCTTCTTGTTTCTTCAGCAGCAACAAGGTGGGGGCTTTGTTTTATTCGGGAAGAATATTTTAATGTGCATTAATAAAGTCTTTACGTTTCACATGTCTTTTTCTCACTCTATGTTTCCACAAACCCGTCTACCGCTGGCACTGGCTAAATTGCTGCGGTAGTTGAACAGGAATTTCGGAGTCCAAAGGGGCGGTTGCGGTTGGGAAACCCTGTGGAATGCAACCGCTGACAGAAAGGATGTGCTGTATCTTATGACCGGAATTAGCTTTCGAAGTTTTTGCATGTTACATGCTGTTATTGAAATATTGCAAAAAAAAAATGCGCAGGATGTAGGTAGGCTAATACAGCTTCCGTTAGTTTCGAAAAACCGTTAAATTATATAACGGAAGTTGACGGCGTCACAAAGCCTTTCACTGGAATCCAGATGTAGTAAAAACAAATGATTTTATTATAGCACCGCGCACCAACCTTAGAATAATGTAATCGGTTTTAGTGCAGCCTTTGAACCTGATGCGTGTACAGACGGCGTGGAACAATCGTTTGCGCTATATACGGCTCTTTCGACCCTCCGAAGGGACAGATTAAGCTATTGGTGCATCTGTGGAAGCAGGAAGCACTGACTGGTTAGAGATGCATGGTAGCGACAGCCAAACGGCCGTAATTGCTTGTAAATACAAATAAGTTTTAATGGCTTTTTCCCAGGTTGTAGTGGAGAGTAGAATGCTGGTTTGAAAAATTGATATAAATACTCACTGCAAGTGTAAGCATGCTACGATGTAAGGGGTGTAAGAAGATATTTCGAGCAGAATGCATGGTATTTTTACATTCAAGTGTTGCCATAAATTCTGTGTTGATTTTCTTACGATTGTCGTAAGAATGCTGAGGGTTTTATTTTTTTTTTCTTGGTTTAGAGCAGTTCCGCGTAGACCCGATCACTTGCACTGGTTGGACACAACGCCTTCAATTTGAACAAAAAAATGCCTCAGGTCGCCAATGTGATAACCATGTGTTTTTCCTAAGGCTTCGTAGCAAGAGCACAACTGCATTGTGCATTTCTAAATCTGCAGTTGTGGCGATTTTTTACACATGTTCAATATTGTAGAGTAGAATGGGGTCAAATAGGTATGGGAATACAATACGGACATTAACATGAAACATACGCTTGGGCGCCATTTGGGGGCACTATAGGGCACCACTATAATGTAAATTTTAATGATTTTGACAGAAAAATTGTGCGTAATTTCGTGCAAAAAACGCCAAAACGAAATGAATAGGACATAAAGAACGCAATTGCCTCTGTACAAGATGGTGCCATTATTCGATCAGCCTCTAAACAATTTAAGGTGCCCTTCGAAACATTACGTGCTAGTGTAAAAGGAAAGTGCTTGTCATCAGATATTTTGCGTGAGTTAATAATATTAAGATTTGAGGTATTGTTGAAGAAGATAATCGAAAAAGCATGATTGAAACAGAGAAGGAAAAGGAATGCAAAAAAATGCTTCGAGGCTCAAACACGATCGTCGCACAGCTAAGCTACTACGTTAGACAGAATGCCCAACTTCAATTCCTCACTCTGGCGACGACGAGGACACCGAAGAAGTTATTTGCAAGTACAAAATCAGACGCAACTGCTGAAAAAAAACATTTTTTTTTCAACATTTCCTTCCGCGATTTCATGATTTTTCACCTTATTTGCCACTACTTATTTTCTTACCTGAATGACGTCAATGGATTGCATTTTTTATTTGTGTTATTAATTTTAAAATGATCTGCAGCATTCATACTGTTAAAAAATTAAAGGGTTGTGTACAAGACACGACCGCAGTCACATTGAAAATGCAGCATTTTTGGTGTGGCTTTCGCTTAGTGGCAGGGTGGTCACATTCACTAATATTCTTAAAGATTTTGCAGAAATCGTCGGTGATTATCATTTTGAATATTTGCTTATATTATGATTCAATGGTAAAGGAACAGAATTAACAAGCACAAACTTAATACAAGTTACTTAAAGGAATTTTCTAATTGAATTCTTTTTGCCTTTCTCAATAGAAAGGTATTGCAATTGCTCTGAAAACCGACTTTTTAACGGAGGCCCGGAGGGCCGAGTGACATATACCATTCGATTCAGTTCGTCGAGTTCGGCAAATGTCTGTGTGTGTGTGTATGTATGTGTGTGTATGTATGTGTGTGTGTATGTGCGTCTGTGTGTGTGTACGCGAACACAATCTCACTCACTTTTCTCAGAGATGGATGAACCGATTTTTACAAACTTAGTCCCAAATGAAAGGTGCAACGTTCCCATAGGCTGCTATTGAATTTCTAATGGATCCGACTTCCGGTTCCGGAATTACAGGGTGATGAGTACGATCACGCAGAAAATGTCGATTTTAAGAAATTTTGCAATGAATGTATAATGGTGAAAATTTTTCCAAAATGTGACCACAACTGCTTCGATTTGTAGTACTAGGTCATTAACAGCCATTCAAAGTCTCTTTGGTCACATTGGCCACCATCATCGGTTCCGGAAGCCCCGGCGGAAGTATCCAAATTCAGACTAACAGTCACATCGGTTTCTCGGAGGTGGCTAGACCGAGTCAACCAAACTTAATCTCAAATGAAAGATGTTGCGTCCCCGTAAATGGCTATTAAATTTTATCCCCAACCGACTTCCGGTTCCGGAGTTACGGGTTGTGGTGTGCGATCACATAGCAAATTGTGATTCAAACCGATACCCCAATGGAAGCAAAAAAGGTAAAAATTTCGCTAAAATGTCTCTCAAATAACTTAACTTTGCAGTTCTAGGTCACCGACGGCCAAACAAACTTTCGTTGACTACATTGACCACCATAGACGGTTCCGGAAGTGCCCGGGAAAAGCGGCCATCTTTCATAAGTAGCAAACTAATATCAGTTTCTCGGAAATGGTTGGGCCGATTTTCACAAACTTAGTCCCAAATGATAGCTATATTATCCCCACAGATGTCTGTAAAATTTCGCACGGATCGCTTGTATGGTTCCGGAAATATAGACTGAACGGTCCGGTCACACATGAAATTCCCATATAAGCCGGAACTCAAAATTTTTTTCAAAGGGGGGACCACATGAAATTTCAGAAATCGAATTCGTATTTTTGATGCCAAACATCTTTAAAATGCATGAAACGTCGAGATTTTATGTTATCACGAAATTTTTTTTTTTTAGAAATCGACTTTTTGGGACTTTGCCGATTTTGCACCTTTTTGCCTTTCTCAATAGAAAGGTATTGCAATTGCTCTGAAAACCGACTTTTTAACGGAGGCCCGGAGGGCCGAGTGACATATACTATTCGATTCAGTTCGTCGAGTTCGGCAAATGTCTGTGTGTGTGTATGTATGTGTGTGTGTATGTATGTGTGTGTGTGTATGTGCGTCTGTGTGTGTGTACGCGAACACAATCTCACTCACTTTTCTCAGAGATGGATGAACCGATTTTTACAAACTTAGTCCCAAATGAAAGGTGCAACGTTCCCATAGGCTGCTATTGAATTTCTAATGGATCCGACTTCCGGTTCCGGAATTACAGGGTGATGAGTACGATCACGCAGAAAATGTCGATTTTAAGAAATTCTGCAATGAATGTATAATGGTGAAAATTTTTCCAAAATGTGACCACAACTGCTTCGATTTGTAGTACTAGGTCATTAACAGCCATTCAAAGTCTCTTTGGTCACATTGGCCACCATCATCGGTTCCGGAAGCTCCGGCGGAAGTATCCAAATTCAGACTAACAGTCACATCGGTTTCTCGGAGATGGCTAGACCGAATCAACCAAACTTAGTTTCAAATGAAAGATGTTGCGTCCCCGTAAATGGCTATTAAATTTTATCTCCAACCGACTTCCGGTTCCGGAGTTACGGGTTGTGGCGTGCGATCACATAGCAAATTGTGATTCAAACCGATACTCCGATGGAAGCAAAAAAGGTAAAAATTTCGCTAAAATGTCTCTCAAATAACTTAACTTTGCAGTTCTAGGTCACCGACGGCCAAACAAACTTTCGTTGACTACATTGACCACCATAGACGGTTCCGGAAGTGCCCGGGAAAAGCGGCCATCTTTCAAAATTTACGAACTCACATCAGTTTCCCAAATGATAGCTATAACATCCCCATAGATGTATATAAAATTTCGCACGGATCGCTTATATGGGTCCGGAAATATAGACTAAATCGTTCGGTCACATATGAAATTCCCATATAAGTCGGAACTCTAATTTTTTTCAAAAAATTTCAGAAATCGAATTCGTATTTTTGATGCCAAACATCTTTAAAATGCATGAAACGTCGAGAGTTTATGTTATCTCGAAAAAAAATTATTTATGAAAATCGACTTTTTGGGACTTTGCCGATTTCGCGCCTTTTTTCAGTTCAATATTACCGTGGCTGTTTTTTCTTTTACAAAATTTTAGAACTCGAATAATGATTTATTTTCCTGTATATGGTTGTCATGTGATGTATAATAATAAAATGTAATATATGCATTTAAAAGTTTTTAATGAATATAAACAACGCACACATTCATGATTCATGATTGAGAAAGGCACAATTGCACCGCTAGGTGGATTAAAATAGGTTTTTCATTATATATTCGTCCTAATAAGGATGGTTTGCTAATAACCATGTTTTGGTTTACGGACGAAAATTCTATGTAACGATTTGAGCCTTGCCTGCACGACTAATATTAACGGTATGAACCAGCAATTCGTCATCTCGCTTATGTTCCGACATCGTCATTTGGAACTGCGAACAAAATCCTTCCAGAGGTTAGATAAATGCTCCCCTTCTGTATCTCGTGTCAAATAAAAGATCTAACAGCTATCCTACAAGCAACAGTAGCGATAATCTAATTGATTCTGCCAGCAGAGCAGCCATAGCAATGAAGGAATTCGGTCAAAAATATTCCTTTTTATATCAAGCGATGGAATTTTTACTTTATTTTTATTTATGTGATTTTAAAAGTTTTTTTTTCATTCGTCACGCAAGCGATGGAATGTATAGAATGCTTATGAATGTCGAGATGAGGTCCGTGTTGGGGAAAGTCTTGCGCAAATTTGTGAAAATTGTACACGTTTATCCCTATTTATTCCATATTTACGGATTTTTCAATAATGTGCTAATAAAATACACAGATAAATTTGATAACAATTTTTACTGGAAATTTTTAGAATCGATTGGTGTTCGAATTATGAAAATCCATCAACAATTAACAAAATGTAAGCGAAAACTTTGTCTATTTTCTTACATTTTCCTAAGGTTTTCACAATAATACGGATTTTTCAATAGTGTACAGTTGAAATACTAATTTATAGCTGCAATCAATTTTTAAGTTTAAGTTCATTCCATATTTTCCGATATTCAAAGTTAATTTTTTTTGTTATTAACATGCTCATAAGTCATCAGTGTCCGGCCAATCATCTTCTTCGTCATTGGATTAACAAGGTATTTCGTTGCTTAGAATACTCGTTTATATTAATACCTTGTTCATCCAATGACGAAGGAGATTTGGAGATCCAATGAAGGACGAAGGACACTGATGACTTATGAGCATGTTAATAACAAAGAAATTAACTTTGAATGTCGGAATATTTGGAATGAACCATAATATTTCAAATGTTTATTAATTTCGCAAAATAGTTTATTTTTCATGCTTCATAAAACAAATAATTTATTGAAACGCTAGTTTATTTTACCCCACATTATTGCAAGGATCCCATTAGAGCCCCTTATGATTTATATATGTATCAATAGGGTATTTCTTGTTGAACAACAAAGACATAAATACTACCTGCTACTCTACAAGCCATAGCCCCTTACAGTTAGCCAAAAAATAAAAAAAACAGGCATGCATCCTAAAAACGACGAGATAGCGAGTTGGTCTAAAGGTGTGTTTTGAAAGTATCTGCAACATTCTAGAACATCCAAAAATTATTTTTTTATCTGCATATATACCCCCTTAAATCAAAATTTACCCCCTTAAATCAAAATTTCTCAGCACTATATTAAATTACTTAAAAAATAAAGAAACCTTTCCGAAGACATCAAAGTGCCATAACCAATAGTTTCGTCGCAAATATCAATGGTCGGGCTTTTTTGATTCCGTCCCACTGTGCGCTGTTCGAAATCAGATTTTAGAAACGTTCTGCAACTTTGTAGAACACACCTAATTTCTATCTCTCTTCGTCGAAAAGTTAGTGTTGGCGTTCTCTATGCGGTAACATATGGTCGGTGTTAAGTCAGACCGAACTAAGTCGCAACAGAGATAGACGGCTCATCATCTTCAGTTAAATCACAGCCTATTGTGCAATCGGTATCACCTGTGCACGATCAATTAAAACGCGAAACAAACCTTTTGAATAGCTCCAACATTGTTAGTTATAGTGATATCATTGGATGAATTTATGATAATGAAATGATCCTTCTTATTATAATAGCTTTTTAGTATTTATCCTATAAGGGAGATGCAGAACTGCCAAGTAGTTGCCTTTTCGCAAAGCTGTAGTTTTTCTTAAACAAGAAACTGAGTTGAAGGTTGTTATTTCCTATCTTTAATAATTTTTGAGGCATAGTGTTATTTTAAAAAGAACATTAAACATTCTTTTTGGAATATCTTGTTTACAATATTTTGCCTTTCTCATATAAAGACCGACTATGCAATCACTCCAAAAATCGTCTTCCGGACTGAGATCCAGAGGGCCGAGTGTTATGTGTTATTTGACTCCATTCGTCGAGATCGGAAAATGTGTGTCTGTGCCTGTGTGTATTTTTGTAGAGGTAGAAGGTCAACAATCAGACACCTGAAATCATCACTTTTAGTCTCTAGCAGATAGCGCTCGTTTGCTTATGCATATAGATGGAACCACTATTCTGCACACAGACGGCATTTCGTCGGTGTCTCACTATGGTGTTTTGGGGATGGCAACTCTATTCGCTGGGGCCCTGCTTCTATTTCGACCCATTCTTCCTTACAGCACGATGTCAGCTGTTATCCTGGTTATCCCTTCTTTTGCAAGTAAACTGGCAGGATACCGAGGTCGTTTCGGCAATTCATGTTGGAACATTACTTTTGGTATGTTTGTCTTAGCACATCTCTTCGACGACATTGATATTGGAATTTGTGCCTTGCCGTGCCTTCTCATCATTTCTTGAGCGAAAGAAAAGAGGGAGGAAGTAGAATTGGAATGGAAGTAGAAATAACAGTACAAAACAAACAGCAGGTAAATTGAACTCACAAGTAGTTCAAATCGCCTGCGAGTAAGCCTAAAGCTCTTCGCCACATTTGACAAGGAACTTTAGTATGTCTCTGAGTTTCAGTCGTCCAAACACGGCCGAAACTTCGACATCGCAAGTGTGCTACTACTAGGCAGCTACATATCAGATGGTTATTAGGTTCCGTAGTATTCACAAAGATCACATGAAAATGACTCAGCGCGCTGAACAGTTGCCATCTGATAATTGAGTTTGCAGTGGCCGATTAAAGCCCTGCTTAACATACCGCAGTGGAATTTCGAAAAATGTAGGATTTTTTTGAAATCACTGGGCACAGTTGTTCTAGAAACGCCTTTGCTTGGCGACACGTTGATCGGGCGAAGCCCAGGACCGTAGTTTTTCACTTATCTAGTTTGCGGGAATTGGCACGGTGGGCTCAGGACCAACGAAGTTAATCGCTACATCTGCCCTGGCCAATTCTTTAGCCCATTAGATAGTATTGACAATGCTTAGTTCTTCGATTTAGGTTCGGCATGGAATAACTAGCTTGGACCGTAATTTGCTAGAGTTAGAGCATAAATAAATAAATAAATAAATAACTTGCCGGACAAACACTGTTGAAGAGCTGATTGTACCTCGCACATAATCGCAAAAATTTCTACTTGGAATACAGTACAATATCTACGCAGCGAGTGAGATTGTTCCAATCTCTTTTCACGACAGTAGATACCAGCACCAGCACGTACCTCCATCAGAGAAGCGTCAGTGTAACAGGCCACTTGCGTTTGTTGTTGAAAGATAATTACTCTTCTCCAAAGGGTATCTTGACATGGAATGTCCTATAAGGAAAAATATACGTTAGTGTAATATCGCTGGAGATCAAGATTTTCTTCACCCATGTAACCATTTGTGACCACAGTCGGGTATGACTGGTAGCAAGATCAACATGGTTACCATTTCAAGACCAGTAAGTTTGTATGTGTGTGATAGTCCGTCTTGTTTAAGATGTATGTGTAATGGTTTGATATTTAGAAGGGCCTCAAGGGCAGCAATCGGCGTCGTGGTGAATGCACCAACACCATGAGTGCCATTCTTTGCAGATGGTTTAGCTTCGACTGGATCGTCACCACCTCTACCCGAGTAGTGGCAGAGGGGAGATATGGTGATGATCCATCTTTATGACAGTATTGGACGTACACTTGTCGTGTAAATCCAATAGATGTATTTGGGTTCGAGACCCCAGTTTTTTTTCCAAAAGTTCGTCTGCTGTGCTTGAAGCAAGCAGAACTGTTCAGTTTGGAATCCAATGTAGCTCTAACGTACTGCACAGTAGCCCAGAATCAAAGAACTGCAAGGGACTCGGTTGTTATTTGATTCTTCGTGAAAAGATCTATTGTAGTTTTGTTTAGATTAACTGATAATTTAACTTGTCGACTGTTCGACAGCTCTTCATGCTTGTTACATTAAGGGGTTATATACAAAGTTGAAAATCAAAAGATGGAATTTTTATTGCATATTCTGAAAGTACAAAACACGTACTTTTGAAAATATCTGTGCGAAATTTCATCCATATCAGAGTGCTAGATTTTTAATTACAGCCGTTTCCAGCGCGCTGGTTCTTCCACGAATGAAGTTAACTCTAAACTTTAAACGCAATTATCTCGGAATAGAGTTTTTTGAAAAGTACCGTTGCGGTGAACGTGATATCTCAAAAACTAGTCATCTGATCTTCAAAAACTTTTTATTTATTGTTTGTATTCATTTTCTCGTGTACTTGAAAGGTTCCTTTTTCATAAAAAAAAATTCGATTCCTTGCAATGAATTTTTGTTTAAAATTTTGAACACCATTTTGAATTCAGAAATTTTTAGTAAACATGTTTTTATGCAAACAAAGAAATTTTTATTGGGAAACCGATCCATTCAAGTACACCGCAATACATTTCTCTCCAATAATCTTTTTAGTTTTTGAATTTCAGACGAGCGGTTCGGCTTGGAGAGCATTCACCGCAAACCTCTACCAAAAAAACACGCTTCCTTGAATATTTTTTTAATTCTAATTTTGTTTTTTCTATCTGCGATTGTACTACCAACGAACTGTCTTTGGTTTTTTCAAATAAAATTAGCATAAAACACTTTAAAAAAATCACGAACCTAGCGCACTTTTTCGCCACAACTTTGTATATAACCCCTTAAGGGGAGCGTCTGATGTAAAGTGCTCAAAACGAAAGTTATTTTGTTTTACGATTTTGAAAGCAAGGCAACAATAGATCTTTTGTGTAATGTTGGGATCGCTTTATATATATATATATATATATATATATATATATATATATATATATATATATATATATATATATATATATATATATATATATATATATATATATATATATATATATATATATATATATATATATATATATATATATATATATATATATATATATATATATATATATATATATATATATATATATATATATATATATATATATATATATATATATATATATATATATATATATATATATATATATATATATATATATATATATATATATATATATATATATATATATATATATATATATATATATATATATATATATATATATATATATATATATATATATATATATATATATATATATATATATATATATATATATATTCATTGTATACGAAAAAAAAATATTTTTAGTCACACAGAGCCATATATAAGAGCGTTCCAATAGTAGACGTCCAACCATTTCCAAATTGAGGAGCGCCGCGGCGAACACGATAACTCTCGATAAAGTTGTCTGATACGGGAAATTCAATAAGTTTTGTAAAGCTTGCACTTGTAGTTAGTCGATGAACCACAAAAAATAAAAAAAGCTCGTGTTTCGGAAAATGGCTTTATGAAAACCGAAAAATCTCACATTTTGCTGTAAAATTCTTTCATTTTCTTCAAAATTAGAGAAAGAATTTTTTTTCACTTTTTTGTAGTTCATCGACAGGCTACACATATTGGACATCCTTATAAAAAATCAAGTCAATTAGTTGATTAGTTTTTGAGTTATCGCGTTCGCTAATTTGAAAAACGCCGTTTCGATAAAAACGCTATTAAAGGATGTCCCGATCAGAAACACATAACAAAAAGATTTCAAAACTATATCTCGCATTGTTACTTGTTATAAATTTCTGTTATTTTAACTACTAACGAGACCTTATTTATGACATAAAAGGCTACGAAAAATGTATTCTGTTATAATCTTGTTATTTCATTCTGATCGGGGTTCCACAGCAAATTGCATCACAAAAAAAACGCTGTAGAAAATGACCTATTGGGTATTTTCTTTTGAAAATTGGGGTAGAAGTGGTTTAGAGTGTATTGTTTATACTGCATTTTTTATCGCTGTTAGTTTTTCGAAAACTGTTGCCGATAGATTGAAATCTGCGTGTGTTACGGCAAATAAACGCATGGATGCATTGCTTTTTACAACAAAAGAATTTCAGCGTGGCCTCCGAGATTTCGGGAGATCTTTCTAAAGGTTCAAGCTAACAATTAAGCGGATAAAAAAGAAGTCGATTATTTTGGCCCTCTGCACCAGACGCTCCCCTTAAATCAAAGATTGTTCCGATGCAGAGTCTCGTAATTAGTATTTGGAAATCATCAGCAAACCCGTAGGTTTGAAATTCAAGCTCATTGACTTTTTTAGCTAAGCCTTTGGAAACCAGGTTCCATAGAACAAGTGAATGTGTAGGTGACAAGCAAAGAATGCAATTATTGAGCATAATAAGAAGGTACAATACGTAACTTCGGAACTGGAACTTCGATCGACAACATAATTAATGCAGACTATGAGACCGACATATTATTTGTTGGAAAAGCTTGTAACAAACTTAAAAACTTTACTTGAATAACTACGAATGATTCATGAAATCATCGTTAAATTCGTTTATATTACGAACTTTCTTTGTATCGACTCTGTACGTGGCAGTCTTTTATCTGACTACCCTGTAGTAATTTAATTGAGTATCAGTGCATTAGTTTTTCATTCGTATCTAATTAGTTCTTCGGGAATGTAGTATTCTGACCATGCCAGTCTGCTTCACTGTTTGGTATTGTGATTATATTGTGCAATCATTTTCAATTTTTAATAAGTAGGGTATTTAGACTTTACAATGCAATCCTTCGAATAATTTAGAGAACATGTCAATCAAGCCATTTATTCTGATTCTACGACCAATACGATTTTATTTATATGTCAATACAATTCTGAATTCACAGTCACGATTTATTTATGGTAGTTGTAATATACAACATATATGCAACAAGTCACTCGAAGACTATGTCTTGAATTTTCTTATTATCTTATTCAATGAAAAAAACGGTCTTGCTTTATTCAAAGACTAAAAAGTGATAAACCAAACGAGAAATTATTTCTACTGGTTTTACTACAACTGATGTGATCTGTAATGTTTTTTGAGAATATATTCTCCAAGTAGCTTGACATTTTGCTTAATGACCATTTTAATGAGATTATATTATTTACTTAAGTAGCAAGCCTAAAGGAAAGAAGATTTTGATTTTAAATTTTAGTTCTATTGATCTTAAGTGTGGCAAAAAAACGACCCATCCCGATCAGAATGAAATAACAAGATTATAACAGAACACAATTTTTGTAACATATCGTGTTATAAATTAGGTCTCGTTAGTAGTTAAAATAACAGAAAGTAACAAGTAACAATGCGAGATATAGTTTTGAAAGATTTCTGTTATGTGTTTCTGATCGGGATATGGAAAGTGAACGATTATTCGATAATGTCAAAACGACGGATCAGCAACTGGTTTATTAATGACGTTGGATCTGGCTCTATCGAAAACCATTCTGGTGATTTTTACATGTGTGTTAGTAGTTTAATACACTTATTGAACTATGCCATATTTCTACTTAGTGGACAACAATTTTGGTAAAAACTTCGGATAATCCAGTAATCCGGCACTGGCTTAGTCCGTTAAGTAAGTTAGTGTCGGATTCTGATGAGATGAGGGCGAAACGCAAATTCGATAATTAATTTAGTTATAGGTTTTGTGCTCTTTACGCGCTTTTCCTCCTTAATGGAGAAAAAATAGTTTTTACGAAATTGTTCTCCACTAAGGAGAAATATAGCAGATGGCATCTTGCATTGGCCTGTTAAGCCAAACCAAATGTTTCGATTTCATTAGTTCACATCAGCTTAAAGTTAGCTTCTTTTCTTGCAAGACATCACGCTAGACTAGGGGTTTGCTCAGAAAGACAAATTGTGTCTCCGTTTTTTGGAGCTAGCGTAAATCCGGTGCTAGTTTAGTCCGTTAACTAAGTTAGGGTAAAAAGGTATAATACACCCCACCGGGGCAAAATGCCCCTCTTCAATTCCCAGGATTCCTGAATTATGTAAAAAGTAAAAATGACTGATAACAGTATCGTTTCATGAAATCAACGTACTAAGTTAGCTCGATATTTTTAATATGTTGCAAAATAACAATATACACCAAAGTTTCAAAAGAGCTACTTTGATGTGAGCTCCCACTTTTTCCAATAACATTACGACCAATTAGAAACAGTCGGATTTGATAAAACTATTTGGAGTAGTTTACTAGAATATTATAGTTACTATCTTAGTTACGACCAATTAGAAACAGTCGGATTTGATAAAACTATTTGGAGTAGTTTACTAGAATATTATAGTTACTATCTTAGTTTTTAGCTTTGCTTAAAATTATGTGTACGAGTAAAATTATTCATGCATTCACAACAGCTCATCACCGGCCAGAACGCCCCCCATTGTTGTGGGGGAAACTCACCGATTGCTGTGGACATACCATCCTCTTGTTGTGGGGCATATTACACTTTAACCGGGGGCATTTTACCCTGGGTGAAAGAAAAAACAAGAATTTAGGAATCTTTGTAAAATGTATAATAATACTTGTATCAGGATGGTTTTAATAAAAAATGAAACGGGTGATAATTTCTAACTAATATAACAATAAATTAGAGTAGTTGGTGCGGAGATCATAGTGTCGAATGGTGAAATATATATATTTTTGCTTAAGGGGGGGGCGTATTAGACCTGGTTACCCTAGTGTTGGATTCTGATGAGACGAAGTCGAAACGCAAATTCCATAACTAATTCACTTATTGGAGTTATTCGGAATATGATTGGCTGGTTTCTACTCGAAATCCGGCCCAAATGATACAACCGATTCCGACTCGGAATCGTTTATTTCATTTGAGTCGAAATTTCGGCGAAATTCATTTTCTGCATTTTCATGGTACTAATGAGATGAATAAGGGACCATTCATAAATTACGTAACGCGTTTAGGCGGAAAGGGGGTGTAAGCTAGATCGTTACGTAACATGTTACTGAACAAAAAAAAGTTTTTTCGAAGAATTTGATACGTAATATGGGAGGGGGATAGAAAAATTTGTGACAATTTGTTACATGGGGGGAGCCAATTTTGGGCAATTTTTGCGTTACGTAATTTATGAATGGTCCCTAAAGGAGCGCCTATCCTACTTGGTTCCACTGATAATTATTTCCCACATTCGGTTGAATTTTAAACGCAAAGCAAAAGTGGCAGAATGTACCGAACATCTCGGAACACTGCCACCAACAGCCATAATGCTCTCCTGCATTGCACTTGAGTTACGAAAATAAACTCCTAGAACTATGCCCGTTTTTTATTTGTTTCTCTCAAATTAACGACTAACTATTTCGAACCCGCCAGAGTGCCGAACAACTAGATAATGTTATAATTGATGACGACTTCCTTTTCGGCTGTCGGGTTATGCTTTCCACCCTCTACATTCACTGAGCGACAGCCAAAAAAAATGTGAAAGGCCCGGTGTTACACTTTTCGGTACGAAACGGCGGCGTTTGGAAATAGGATCGTTCTGTTTATTCTGGGTAACTGATTTTTCCTTCTAGGACGATAGATATTAATTTTCCCGTATGGATGTGGGATCGATGGGCGTGCTGTCGGATTTGTTTCGAAGTATAAATCATCCTCGTGTAGGGCGGCATTTGAATTGGTCTACCGATGTCGCCTGAATGTTTGCCTTCTACTTAGGTTTGTTCGGAGGTCCGAAGTAAAAAGTACGTGCCCGAAGGTGGCATTAACTTGCAAACAGATTGAGATGAAATTCGATCCACGTGACTGCGGTGGCAGTTGCATTAGGTTAGGATTAAGGGTTTTAATTGATATAAAAATGATAGCTGTGAGGGCAGTATGCTGTAGCTGGACAGGCCCGATGAGAGGGGGGGTCAGCCAGGGCAATTGCCCTGGGGCCCGGGTCGTCTTTGGGGGCCCGCGTTTTTACCCGGTAAATGGGCGAACACGTCCGGTATTCATAAAAGAGCAATAAAAATATCAATAGTAATTTCTTTGTAATCATTCGTCTTATTAAATTATTGTATGATGGAAGCGTAAAAATGAAAACTTTATTTGATAGTTGGCATTTGTTAAAACAAACGTTCTTAATGAAATTGTCTACTTTGTGTACAATTTAAAAAAGCGAGTTTTATTACTTGAATCGAGGAATACACTACGAAATATTGAGAATCCAATTCAAAGTATGTTCGAAGAAAGCAATAGAGCGTCAAACAGGAATACGAGCGCACGGACAAACGCATCCGTCCTCTTCTACGTTCTCTTCTTTGCTGATTGTTGGCGTGGAGATACTGGGCGTGATTGTTATTGAGCGAATATTTGTTCCTGTCAGAGTCGTAGATATTGCTGTGTAGTCGTCTGTGGTTTGACATAAGACAACGGTGTGCTGTTTACGGTTATAGCAGGTGGGTTTTTGACATTAAAAATGTCTTACTCCACTATCTGGGGCTAGGTGTCATTCTAAAATCTAAACTATCTCCCATGTAACGAAATTATGTAAGGTTTGCACGCTTATAACTCCGATATTACTAGATGGATTTTAATCATTCATACACCAACCGATTCAAAAACACCTAACTTAAATATTGGTAATAATTTAATATCTCCCCAATAAAATTAGACTTTTGGAAATTGGTAGAATTAAAAAGTTCACGAAAAACGGGAAAATTACCATTCGTGAGGCAGATTTCTCAGACACAGCCGTCAAGAGAGGGCAGCTTAGTTGCTCAATGAAACACGAAAAGTCATAAATAGAAGCAACGCATGTCCGTTTAAATCAGTTGTTGCTCTTATCCCATACGAGCAACATCGTCTCCGGGCGATGCAATAAGCGCTATCGATTTTCGGTAACGTTGGCATTAGCACACACTCGCACCTAAGTGACTAAACCATATACGGTTAGTTTATAAATAGAGGTGACGCGTACCCGTTTGAATCAGTTTTTGTTCTTATGTCGAACGGTATAAGATCATGGCTGCAGCGTCTGGGCACTACAATAAGCGGTAGACGCTATGCATTTTCGGCAGCGGTGGCCGTGTGCGGATTTTTCGGGTACCAGCACGGTGTCACAGAATGATTTGCAAAGTGGGTGGGCGGGGTGGTTTGGATTTAATTCAATACGGTGTGTGCTGCTTAAGAGTGTTGCGTTTGAAAAAAAATATATTTATTTTTATGCATGCGTGTGCGTTGTAACTTGTTAATCCATGTTTATGGCGCTTTGTAGCTGCGTAGGGTAAAGAGCCTATTGGTTTTCATGTTTCATATTTCGGTTATATGTTTTTTATCAGTAAGGCATCTGACAACGTGCTTCTGTAGTTATTGCACTGTTCAGCAGCGTAGTATTTTATATAGGAGAGTACTCTCAGGTTTTCTACGCGGATTTTGAAATTTACGCGGTTTTTTATTAACGCGTTTTTTTTAAATTTACGCGGTTTTCATTTACACGGCCTATTTCCCCTGCGTGAAAAATCTGAGTGTAATTGCATCGGAAACAATCACATTCCCAGCAGAACTTTTTGTTTTCTAATTTCAAACACTTTTGTTTCGTACTGCACACAACGGAAAATTTTAAAACAGAACTTACCGTCCCAGCAGCAGTTGAAGCGGGTGTTCTTTTTCGATTCAAATTCAAGCCATGTCTTAAGCGTTACTGGACTTAAAATTGTTTCCCAGTTTATTCAGTCAGAATATCTGTCCTACCCTATGTATTTAAAACACAGTTCTAATTGCGTTTTAAAGTATACAACAAATAGAACGGTTGGGTATACTAATTTAAATTTTAAAATAAATCTTTTAAATTATGAAACAAACCGCTGTACTGAGGATATAATTATGTCAGTCCTATTACCACATAAAACACCTATATAACATAAAACGCTGCAGAATTGGTTTAATAATATAATGTTTACACTACAGAGTTATAACACGTTTTAATAATTAGCAACAAGAAAAATGTCACCAAGATAGCATAAAAACCCGTTTTAAATGGTAGTGCGAACGTTGCATAACAATGTAATTTATCAAATAATTTCATTTTTTCCACCACTAATCGATCAAGAAATACTTAAACTTAAGATTGTTTACTTAAGTTCATTAGCACATTATTGAAAATTTAAATGGAAAATGAAATTTCATATTTCATGGAGAATCTGTATATTTCCGTTGGCGGCCGTGGGCTTCCTCATCGAAGCTCTCAATATGGAACTTTTCTTTTGAATATATTTTCTGGACAGACCAGCCTATTTTTACTAGATGGATCTGCCAAATAATGCCAATCACCTAGTGAGATACTTGATTAATTAATAGATTACCGTTAAAAGACCTTCAATAAATTATGTTTTGATGGGGAGGGTATATAGCAAATTGTAACATATGAAAACAGGTGAGTGAACAAGAACGTGAGTCGATATGTGTGATAGATAAAATTCATTTGCACGCTCTTGAAAAAAGCTACATTTTAAATGTCACCGTGGTCGTGACTTGTACACAACCCTTTAATTTTTTGTTCTTTTGCACAAAGTTTTCCGTGGTGTAGTGTCTTTTTGAAAAATTCGTGCATAGGAATCTTCCATGGGTGCATAATCATTAATAAGTGTTGTCTGATGAAACGTCCCATTTTCGGTTGATCCGCATAAAATGGTTACGTATATACAGAAGCATTTTCACCATAAGAACAACATTAGGGACATCCTGGAAAATGCCAAGTTTCAGCTATTATGAAAAGCACTTCTCCGTATCTTGACATAAATTTGCTAATCAGTCAGTCAGGGGTGTGTGGCGATAATTCATGTAAGCGTATCTCTGCACGTACTTGTTTCACTTCTCGAGTAGCTGATCTTACAGAACATTTCCAAAAATCAATAATAACACAATTCGTCTGCAGTCGTTTTCATCGTGTATCTATAGCGGAACGATTTTTAGTTTCTACTCTGGGCGAGATGAGAAGATAGACTGAGCTTAACTAACCGTTGAATAAAATGGTTATTTTTATATTTTTGTTTTGTTATGCACGTACTAGTATTTTCCCTCTAAAAATGCATTGTGTTGAGATAGAACGGTGATTTTGGGTTTCACCAAAGATGCGTGTGAACCCAATTATAATGTGCGAAATAAAGAAATCAAATCAGTTCAGCTCATGCAATAGCAGTAGTGCTCAATTGCCTACTGTACTCACAGTTGTTTTATTTGCGTATGATTACTGTGTTCTGTGTCTATGTTGTTATCGCGTCCCTCATATTCCCACAGCTTACTTATGTAACTAGAAAATCTTTTTGATTTGATAATTTTAAACGAGAAATTTGAGCTGCATCCGATACCTTCTCATTTTGCTTACAACAAAAGCCAAAAACTGCTCCACCGCTACTAGCAAATAAATCAATCCATGTGTCGCTTTTTCTGTACAGTAGAAGCAAAATATTATGTTCCAAGCTACTGTGTCGAAAAAAATGAGTGACGATTACAAGCAGCAAGTGGCCTATTGCGGTCAAAATTTATTCCTATTTACTTTTCGAGACTTTCCTTAAGATCTATTGTTAAAAGTACAAATGGAGCTAAAGATGGCCATTGTTTACATCATACATTTTCACCATGTTAGACATAGCATGCTGATTATGTTCCAGACCATCAATGGAACAGAAGCGTTTGTTTCGCAAAACGAAATATATCCGCTCACTGTTAAAATACAAATTCTAAATCCCTCCGTAGGTTAGAAGTATTATTCCTGTTACTGTAGCACCTGCAGATCCTATTTTCCTTACCCCTAACCTTACCACTTCCCAAATCCTTCCCATCTGGGAAATGATGAAAAAACGATTCATGGCAAGGCACAGGTCTCCGATCTACATGGGGAATGTGCCATTTGAGCCAGACGCTACTGATTCCTGAATACCTACAAATTTAAAAACTTGTAACTATGGCAATTTTACCCTATTTGGATACCGTGGAATAATTTATTTATTTATTAACAGGTTAAGGCCGAAGTGGCCTGTGCCGTATACAAAAGATTCCTCCATTCCACTCGGTCCATGGCCGCGCGTCGCCAGCCACGCAGTCTGCGAAGGGTCCGCAGATCGTCTTCCACCTAGTCGATCCATCGTGCTCGCTGCGCGCCACGTCTTCTTGTACCGGTCGGATTGCAATTGAGAACCGTTTTCACCGGGCTATTGTCCGACATTCTGGCTAAGTGCCCGGCCCACCGTAGTCGTCCGATTTTAGCGGTATGACAGATGGGCGGCTCCCCCAACAGCTGATGCAACTCATGGTTCATTCGCCGTCTCCATGTGCCGTCTTCCATCTGCACTCCACCGTAGATGGTATGCAGCACTTTCCGTTCGAAGACACCAAGTGCGCGTTGGTTCTCCACGAGCATGGTCCAGGTCTCGTGCCCGTAGAGAACTACCGGTCTAATCAGCGTCTTGTAGATGGTCAACTTCGTACGACGGCGAGCTCTGTTCGACCGAAGTGTCTTGCGGAGGCCAAAGTAAGCACGATTTCCTGCCACGTTACGTCTACGAATCTCTCTGCTGGTATCATTGTCGGCGGTCACCAGTGAGCCCAAGTACACGAACTCTTCAACCATCTCGATTTCGTCGCCACCGATGCAAACTCGAAGCGGGCGGTTCTCATTCTCTTCTCGTGAACCTCTTCCTATCATGTACTTTGTCTTCGACGTGTTGATGGCAAGTCCGACGCGCTTGGCTTCTCTTTTCAGTCTGATGTAGGCTTCCTCCATCTTCTCAAAGTTTCGTGCAATAATATCAACGTCATCGGCGAAGCCAAGTAGCTGAACGGACTTTGTGAAAATCACACCACTCGTGTCGATCCCTGCTCTTCTTATTACACCTTCCAGCGCGATGTTGAATAACAGACACGAGAGACCATCACCTTGCCGTAACCCTCTGCGTCATTCGAAGGGACTCGAGAGCGTCCCTGAGACACGTACTACGCACATCACCCGATCCATCGTCGCCTTCACTAATCGCGTCAGTTTGTCTGGGAATCCGTACTCGTGCATAATCTGCCATAGCTGATCTCGATCGATAGTGTCGTATGCGGCTTTGAAGTCGATGAACAAATGATGTGTGGGCACATTGTACTCTCGGCATTTCTGCAGTACTTGACGAAGAGCGAACGTCTGGTCCGTGGTAGATCGTTCGCTCATGAAACCCGCCTGGTACTGCCCCACGAACTCTCTTGCAATTGGTGATAGTCGACGGCATAGTATTTGGGAGAGTACCTTGTAGGAGACGTTCAGCAGGGTGATTGCTCGGTAATTACAGCAATCCAGCTTGTCTTTGTAGATAGGACACACGACACCTTCCATCCACTCCTCCGGTAAAATCTCCTCCTTCCAAATCTTGGTAATCACCCAGTGCAGCGCTTTAGCCAGTGGCTCGCCACCGTATTTTAGTAGCTCGCTTGGTATTTGGTCAACCCCAGCGGCTTTATTATTTTTGAGCCGGCTAATCTCCTCCTGGATTTCTTGGAGATCCGGAGCCGGTAGTGTAATGTCTTCCGCGCATGCTCCCAGGTGCGTTACCGTGCCATCCTCGTCATCTGCTGCATCGCCGTTCAGGTGTTCTTCGTAGTGCTGCCGCCACCTCTGGATCACCTCACACTGGTCCGTGAGAAGATTCCCGTTTGTATCTCTGCACATGTCGGCCTGTGGTACGTGGCCCCTGCGCGAGCGGTTCAACTTTTCGTAGAATTTCCGTGTGTCTTTAGCGCGGTACAGCTGCTCCATCGCTTCGCGATCTCGGTCTTCCTGCTGGCGCTTTTTGGTCCGGAAAACCGAGTTCTGCCTGTTCCGTGCCTGTTTATATCGCGCCTCGTTCGCCCTCGTGCTGTGCTGAAGCATTCTCGCCCATGCTGCATTCTTCTCTTCGACTAACTGCTCGCATTCGCCGTCGTACCAGTCGCTTCTTCGGTCCGGGCCCACCGTACCAAGTGCAGTGGCTGCGGTGCTACCTATGGCGAATCGGATATCTCTCCAGCCAGCTTCAAGGGCAACTGCGCCTAGCTGCTCTTCCGTTGGTAGTGCCACTTCCAACTGCTGCGCGTATTCTTGAGCCACTCTGCCATCTTGTAGCCGCTCGATGTTTAGCCGCGGCGTTCGGCTTCGACGAGAGCTATGCACTGTCGAAAGTTTTGAGCGCAAGCATACTGCAACCAGGTGGTGGTCCGAATCTATATTCGCACTGCGATAAGTGCGGACGTTTGTGATGTCCGAGAAGAATCTACCGTCGATTAGAACGTGGTCGATTTGATTTTTTGTTACTTGGTCCGGTGATCTCCAGGTGACTGTGGATATCTTTGCGAGGGAAGAAGGTGCTTCGGATTACCATTCCACGGGAGGCTGCGAAGTTCACACATCGTTGGCCGTTGTCATTTGATACGGAATGCAGGCTGTTAGGCCCGATTACCGGACTGTACATTGCCTCCCTTCCTACCTGTGCGTTCATGTCGCCGATGACAATTTTCACGTCTCGCAGAGGGTAACCGTCGTATGTCTGCTACAGCTGCATGTAGAACGCTTCTTTCTCATCATCGGGTCTCCCTTCGTGTAGGCAGTGCACGTTGATGATGCTGTAGTTGAAGAAACGGCCTTTGATCCTCAACTTGCACATCCTTGCGTTGATCGGCTGCCACCCGATCACACGTTGGCGCATCTTACCCAGCACTATGAAGCCGGTTCCCAGCTCGTTGGTTGTACCACAGCTCTGGTAGAAGGTAGCCGCTCGATGCCCGCTTTTCCACACCTTCTGTCCCGTCCAGCAAAGTTCCTGCAGCGCCACGATATACCGTGGAATAAGAAGCTGTCGAAATTCGCCTGTCTGGCATGCTCTCTGTAGACGTGGCAATATGAGTCAACCGGAGTCTAATAGAGACCACGGACTCACGAGTTTCCCATGGCTGAAGAGATACTAACTCATACTGCACTAGAGGACTTAGGTTTAAAAGGGCCCGGTAGTAATACAAGCCTTGGGGCCCGACGCGGCTCTCGACGGCCCTGAGCTGGACTGTTTACAAACAGAAACACGGAAAGGTGCGCTGTTTTGTGTCAATAGTATTGTTTGGTCACGTGCTGAAAGGATTGAAGGTTTTTCGTTTGGGGATATTAAATCTTCCATATTATATTTTCTATCAAAAAGAGCAAACAATGCTTGATATGTTCGGTCGGCTTATATTCTACGCTGCCTTGATATCCGAATATGTCAAGAAACTTCATACAAATTCAATTTAACAAAGGTTCATGAAAATTGGCTAATATTATTACAACTCAATCATTTCAAGTTTGTTTCATAGCCAGTAAATAATTTTTTTTATTATTTATCGTTACGGGCATTAAGTATGAGCAAAGCCATTCCACTGTACTTAAACTCAAAGCTGTGGCGTAATAGTATTGGCCATTACAGGATGGTGTCTAAATAAATCTTATAAAGCAATTATTCGAACGAAATTTTCTTACAAAAATCATAAATTGGCGATTGCTTCGACCTCTTCCAAAGTAGGCATACCCCTTATTTCAATTTTCCTAACTTTTATGATACATGGCCCGGTTTTGTTCCCCACTAGCAAAGCCTATGTATGTACAAATAAACGAGATGTGCACGTGTGCATCTGGACCGCAAAATAACCATCTGTTCAACCCTCATCAGTTTGACTTGCAAATAAATAAATTTCGATTTCGATAGTGCCGAAGTGAGGTATAGGGATAGTTTCGTCTGAAGAGGCGACGAAGGGAAATGTTGGCGATTATTGAATTATAAAGCCGGATACTGTCGAGGTTGAGTTGGAACTTATGGTTCATTTATCAGTTTGCGTTGGATAAATTAAGTTTCGATAAAAGGTGAAATTGCAACGAGGGGAGATTCAGTCGATAGTAATGCTAATTTTCCGGGAGTAGCAGACCGTGTAGCGGTAAGAATGCAATGAACTCACTGTGTACTTACATTTAACCTGGAAACGGAGTACCTTATCCATCGACAAACCAAAGTGCATTTTTTGCAACCTAGCACCTGACTAATCTCCAAGGAAACAAGCGAAGCGGAAACGCGTGCGTTATGGAACATGATCACCTTACATAGAACAAGCGGCTTTGAAGTTGTTAAAGGTAAAAGAACACCGAGAGAAACATTTAATTAGTCGACAATAAACAAACATTTTCTTTGGAAGTGAATTTCTGAATAGCAACCTACACAAAGTGACAAAATATTAGAAACGACTGGTACATGCTGGACGAAATTGTTTCCGAGAAACAATTCTTCGGGTGCTTAGAAAAGAAGTACTACCGTCGCATATACCATAAACAACTCAAACGGTTTAATAACTCGTACTTCCCTCTTGTTTCTCGCGCATACGTATAATGAGGAATATGTTTATGTACGCCAAGAATCAGCCAGCTGGAACATAACATACCTACCCCATCCGCACAGCGGCATTATAATGAACTCTGGAAGCTGATCTGAACCTTCAGGTTCGGGTTGGTTGAGTCGCGAATGACGAAAGAAAATCATTTCATGCATAACATTCAATCATACTACGTGCTGGAGGTCTGTAGCTAAGCTACCGACAGTAGACTTGAATAATTGTTAGCATGGCACGTGGATACAACTTAATGGAATTTGATAACTGGTGAAAACAATTATAATGGTAAGAATTTGGAATTTGCAATATTTTCGTTGATGTCTAAACGCATGATCGTAAGATTAATATTGTATTTATTATTCAATTCAGTGCGTTAGCTTGAGGGTGCCGAATTTTTAGGTTTATATTACAAATTTATTAAAACTAAGGGGTTACAGTTTAAAATTATTATTTACTAGCTAATCCGACAGACGTTGCTCTGTTATAGACAATAATTTACTGAAAAATACAGCGAAATGAAAAATATCAATAATCATTATTTGAAGATTAAATTTTATTTATTTCGGGGTTGGTTGTGGTGTGATAATTATTCCAACTGTACAAAATATTACGAAACATCCTGAAATAATCATCATGATAAACAAAGTTTTTGTTTTTGGCTTTCTCTAAGTACAAGTAGCAATGCGGATGGTTTAGAAATCTGTGAAAAGGAACGT
The DNA here is from genome assembly GCF_030247195.1 of Topomyia yanbarensis. NCBI lineage: Eukaryota > Metazoa > Arthropoda > Insecta > Diptera > Culicidae > Topomyia > Topomyia yanbarensis. The sequence continues at coordinate 182,459,444 of NC_080671.1, read as the reverse complement.
GAGAGAATCGTCAGTATTCCTTTTTATTCCGAAACTCAAATGAAGAAAGCATCCAGCTCATCCACGTAAATTACGTAACGCTTTTAGGGGAGGGGGTACGACAAATAGTGACATGTTGTGACATATGGGGGAGGGGGAGTAAGCTAGAACGTTACGTAACATGAATTTTTTTTTCAGGAATTTGTTACATAATAGGGGAGGGAGGGATACAGAAATTTTTGACAATTTATTACATGGGGGAGGGGGGAGTCAATTTTGAGCAATTTTTGCGTTAAGTAATTTCCCTAAAATAGTTGAGTAGTTTTTGCTGTCCTCAGAGTGGCGTTCTGTCACCTTTGCTATGGAACTTAGTTTCCGCGGCTTGTTGAGGAAATTCAATGAGGTTAGATTTCCCACCTACGGCGTCCACATATTAAATGATTTGGTTCAAAGGTTCTTTTCACGAAGAAGCTAATAACAACCGGAATTCGCCCCTTGCAGTTATTTAGCTCTGAGCTACTGTGTGCGGATCAAATCAAATGCGTTGAAGTTATATTGGATTCCAAACTGATCTGATCTGAGTTCAGAGTCAAGAAAGCGTGCGTGGCCTTCGGGAAGTGCAGACGAACTTTTGGAAAGATCTGCGGTCTCCAACCCAAATTCATCAATTGGATAGTTGTCATGTAAACTATACGTCCAATACTGTTATAAGGATACTTTGTGTAGTTACAGAGGGGAGAGGTGGTGGCGGTCCAGTCGAAGCTCAACTATCTGAAAAGAAATGTGCAACTCCGGCAGCTGCCCTTGAGACCCTTCTATATATCAAACCATTACACCTTAAACAACGAGCACTATCATGTGCATGCAGACTTGCATGCGTTAGGCTTTGGAACAGTAACCATTTTGATCTTGATACTAGTCATCAGAGGCGTCGTGAGCCACACCGGGCCACGGGTTCAAAAGACCGCCCCTCTTATAGATAACTTCTTATTTGAATATCGATTGGGGCAATTGTACGGTTTCAAGCTTTCAAATCAAGCCATTTTTATACTAATTGTTTGATTGATACGGTTCAATTCGTTAGCTTAACGGAACCTAGGGTGTTTTATAAATTTAAAAGATGGAAAAAATTAATTGAAATAAACGAATAAAGGGTGTGTAGATAATTATTGCGATCATTTAACCGTCGTAAAGCTCCTCCTAAGGTTCCTGGAAAGGATGGGAGTGAATCACAAGTCATGAGCTGGACGAAAACCAGGAACCCGTAAAAAACTGACAGAGCATTGCTTGCTCATTTCAAGCGGAATCCGAATATTTAAACGTGACCAGAAAGTTAGATGTTTCACAAAGTTTCGTCTAGGAGGCCAAGAAAAGATCCTGATTGAAAACGCATAAGATGCAGCACTTTCCAAATCAGGACGAACACCAGCAAAGTGTTGCCAAAACGCGTGACCAAAAATTCTACACGACGCTACTAACGAAATACCAGTCCTGCGTCATTGATGATGAGACCAACATCAAACAGGATTTCAAACAATTGCCGGTATTTCACGGGTAGAGACTGGTGTGGATGACCGTTTCAAATAAAAGAAGCTGTCGAAATACCTTTTGAAGTACCTGATTTGGTAGGCCACATGTACTTGTGGAAAACGTACAACCATTCGTGACCAAAAGCTCAATGAAATATGAGATTTATAAACCTGTGTGTCTCCAAAGACGTCTGTTGCCGTTGTAAAGACTGCACGATCAAAAACAGTTGTTTCGGCCTAAGTTGGCGTCATGCCACTATTCCAAAATTGTACTGGTGTGATACACGGATAATTTTGTGGATTTTGTACCATGAACTCGCAAAACGGTCCTGAACTCCATCCGATCGAAACATGATGACCACGATTAAGCGCGAAATGGCGGAATATGAAAAGAAAATGATGCGGAAGTGGAAAAAAACTGAGAAAAACGTACCGGAAACGACTACACAAGCACTGATGCAGAGCGTCCATCCCAAATGTCGAGCATTCCACTCATTCTAAAGTTCAATCGACATATATAAGCGGAAATAAATATATACTGAACTACTGTAAAACTTTGGTTTCATTTCGATAACTATAACCAATTTATCAATCAATATAAAAGGTCGCAATAACTCACGACTGACCTTTTATTAGTGGCTCTCCAGCAAACTGCGCGACTTCCCGTTGCAATTGAAGACTTTTTAGCATAGTTGTCATATACGTCCATATCGTCATCGTTATTGCTACCCTTGTGAATACGAATGTGAACTCGTCGAGTTTCACAAATGATCCCTCGTTTATAGTGCGTGCTGTTAATTTTGAGGTACTGGATGCGGCTTCTGTGATCCAAGGAGTTTTTATTCTCAGGTGATACGATCCTCAAAAACGCCGATCAGCCATGTTGGTTTTAAAAACGACAGCTAACAACATTGTTTACTAGATCTCTCCATTTGCTTGCTTGGATTTCAGTGGGTAAACAAAGTTGTTGGCTGTCATTTTTCTTCCCCGCAGTCTGCTGCACGCTTACCTCACTCCTCGCCTAGTTACTGCCAAAGACGAATCACCTTAGAACTCTAAACACCTTGCTGTGATCATTGGGGCCTTCTTAGCGGTGGCTGAACATGGTTTTCTGTCTGATTACAAAATTGGTACTTACGTAATAAATTGTCCTTGAAGTGTGCAAAGAGTTGTCTGTTTAATGGTACCGCAAAATGTTTTGTTTTCCTGGGTCACGTAGGAAGGAATATAAACCAGAATAACTTTGCCGAACATAGGATTTTTTTTTGAAATTGGTATAATGACTTTAAGTTAAAAGGGTTAATTTTGTTGCAGAAATTTAGTGTTTCTGTCAACGCTGCAAATCTACGAGTATCCAGTAAGTACTGGCTGGTTTTAGTTAGTATTCCGGCTCCAGTGACACAAGCGATTCTAATTTGAATCGGTTGTGTCGCTAGAGCCACACTACTAACGAGAATCAACCGGCTCTTTATCCGGCTAAACTTTACTGGATAACTGCTACATTTCAACTCTAAATATCACAGTAAAGAGCATGCTCATGGCAGAGCTTTGATATCATCGAAAGAACTTCTGAGAATGGTTTTCTGAATTACATAAAAGTAGTTAAAAAACGCATATACTTCACCTGATAGTGGGATCTAACCATTCTGATACTATTCATCACGTATGTTTCTTCCATGTGATTGATCAATTGCCATAATCTCATAAATAAGCCGTTATTTGTTCGAGTTCAGATCAGAAATTACCCTCATGGTGACCCAGAGTTCGTTTAAATCATTCTGGGAAGTTAAAAAGTTATCCGACAAAATAGCTTTACAGCAAAATTTTAAGAAAGAATCTAGATCAATTAACAGGCTGCAAACTTCAAATGCTTCTGCTAATACATAAAATCAATTCCAATCTAAATTCGAACAAATGACAGCTTCTTTACGTGTCTTGTATCTCTAGCCAATTGAATGAGCAAATGCAAAAAAAGAAAATTGGTAATAAATTATACCAGAATGATTCAATCTCACTGTTAAGTGAATTTAATCGGTTTTTTTTGCGGAATACATGTAGAAGATTATTCTGGAAAATTCCTTTGACTACACCAAGTCTCTGCGATGAACATAAAGTTAAAGCTATTCACAACATTTGTTCAAATTTCAGGATTTTTTAAATTAAGCTGTAAGCACAGGAGGCGACAGGACACACGCCACAAAAAATGCTAACTTCGACCCGTCGGATATAAAAATAATAGTTGGTGAAGGAAAGTATTTTCAAATGCAATACTTGGTTGATGGTATGAATGTTCTCTGAGTAAAGGTTTTTGGTGCAATTCCTCCCGATTACTAGCACGGATCTATACAAACTAATTATCAGTCAGTTGACGGCGCCGGCTGAAACACCTTCCCTCCCGATGTTGACATGCATTCCAACAAGGTTGACTAATAGAAACCGACTAAAATCACAATTCTTTTTGTTCAAGATTTGCTGCTCGGTGCATGAAATTAGCGGTAACCAATCACGGACTAGTTTCGGTTGGGTGTTTTATAATTCGGTTATTAGTATAAGAGAAGGCAATTTTCGTAATAAGTTGTGTTATAAATTAGGTCTCGTTAGTAGTTAAAATAACAGAAAATTATTACAAGTATCAACGTGAGCTATAGTTTTGATAGTTTTCTTTTATGATGTTCTGATCGGGCATGCCAATCTCTAATCATCAGAAATGAAAATAATTGCCTCTGCTAGCAGTAGGTAACGATACAAACAATTTCATCCACCAGCCATTTGTTTCCAAGAAGTAATAAAATGAAAAATCGGGCCTGGAAAATGTTAACTACTCGCGATTGAGTGAAGTGAAAAATCAAGTACAACGGATCCTTATTCATCCTACCATTACAGCTAATGCGTTAAACCCAGATATCAGACACTACTCTAACTAATAGTATTTAAATTGGTGAAATGAGTAGAGGTGCTGAGATGAATTATGGAGCTGTTCGCATACGTTTAAATCTTTTTATCAATTAAGTGTTCTGTTAGTTTTTCAAAACAGTTTTTCGTTATTATTGTATGTCACAAATACTCCAAAATTTAATTCAACATTGCTGAACATATTTTCGACAAAATGACGAAGAAATTTATTAAATCTATGACGAACAGCAAAAGACACAAGCGTTTCAAATGTTACAAGACTTTCCTTCCGAAATGTTGAAAAGGGCCACTTGTATTAAAACCCATGCCGGTAGTCACTACAAAACATCATTTCTGCATAAAATACCGAAATTCAGTTAATGAGAAAGACTTCCTCAATGATGTATTTTTAGTGCACCCGAAAATGTAATTTTAAGCGAACCTCGCCACATTCTGGATCAAACGGATGAAAGAGAAAGTAGAATTTGTGGACTGATCATTTTTATTTTTTATTATCATCTGTGCCAATCTTTGATAATAACGATCTGGCAGCTGCATCAGCTAATTGATTCTCGTCGAAAATATCTTTCAAACTGGCAGACCCCAGAATCAATTTAACAACGGAATCAAAGACCATACCATAAATTTGTCACAGCAAGGATACTTTATTCCCTGAACAAAAACATATTTATTTACGCTGTGCAATGTGCACTACACATTAACACCAAATAGCTAGATAAATTTTTCGTCCTTTTACAATTGGCCACAGCTTCGCATCAGTGTACTAGGCACACAAGTGGTGATTTGATGGTGACAAAAAGGAAAATGTGCAGCGTGCGAGCCTATCGGGACCCTACTGTGCCGTTTGAAGCAAAGTTATAAAATAAATAGGTCCAAACCAAGTTTTAAAATGGTTTGCGGAACAATAAAGCAGTTGGGCACTTTAGAACGTGGCCTACGGTGACAAAGACAACGACGCAGCTTTTTGCTGTAAAGATCGATAATCTCGCTAGTTTATCGTTTGGCAACGCCTCTGTCCTGAAGCGGAGAATTTTTATAAAGAAGTTTATGACAATATTTTAATGTCCCGTTCTTCAGATTCTTAATTGACTGTGCGTATTGCCGGCTGCGGGTTATCTGCGTCCGTCAGCTGTTCGGGTATGGAATCAAATTAGGCGTCCCTAAATAAGTTCGGGTATGGCTGTACTCGGTAGAACAAAGCCGCAGAATCAACAGTTAGGCACGAGGACCTTTGAATTCAGACAGGAAGTAGTTACTCCTTAATTTGCATCCATTACCGGGCAACCCCTTTTCTCTGGTGATGTTGAAGCCGAAACTTCCCGGTTCAACAGTTACTGGCTGGCGGGTGTGTGTGTGTGCTATATTGGAAATCACCCCTATGTTTTTCAATGACTTAACTTTTTTTGTTCAGCTTCAATCGTTAACATGTGCAGAGGGTATAATGAATGAAATGCACTCGACAACAGGGGCTGTCGACATGCATATGTGCTGGCTGCGTGCCTGCAGTGAATATTTATTAGAAAATTCCTACATGTTCCTAAATTTTAAAAAAGCATTTTAATGGAGCTAGTGTGTGGTCGGGAAATTTTTATTCATACTCATGACACCATGCATGTAATTAAATGTTCGTCGGCAAAGACATCAGTCGCCTTTATGCAAATATCGATAATATGAATGTTTATTGGCATATTATCAATCTTTTATTATAATAGAAACTTGTTTGATCATTTGCTTGGAAATGAACTGAGCTCAACCATCTCGATTTCAATTTCTTTGAGAAGATATCACCTACACAGCATGAAATTTACGCTGAATAAAATAAAACACTATTCAGAATGAGAAAAAACAGCTGCATTACAGCTCAGTCCTGACCCGTCGAAGTTCCAGAGAATGAAGGGCACAATTTTCAACGCTCATTCATTCCATGCATCCTTCAATAGCCTTTGGATCGCGCGGCATCTTTTGCTGGTGTGCTCTACTGCATACTTCACCCCACCGACTGTCAGCTGGATTAAATTTGAGCCATATGGGTACGCCCTACTACCCGAAAAATTCTAACATCCAGTGACAGCCTCATGAAAACCAGAAGGCGAGAAACGGAAAGGAATAATTAATGCATTTTGACGCTTATGGTGCATCGACCCGGCTTACCGCCGGTTTTGAATGAATTGCAAATCTTTCTTATTTGAGGAAAAACTTTTGGTCAATTTGAATTTTATGGTACCACTCGAAGCATTGTGGGAGTTTTACTCAACGTCAACAAATTGACTGACAAATGCACGATGGGATCTGCGTCTAATTATCTCGAGACGTGGTAAGACCCTAAATTCAAATCCGAGTCATTGAATATTGATGAAGTTTGAATAAAGGTTGTTAATTTCGATGCTATCTTCTAACAACCTTCTTCCGGACATTTCGAAGTTTTGTTAACGATTTGATAATTTTTCCGAGAAAGGTGGCGCTTCAATATAATAGGTCAAAATTACTTTTACGAGTCACTTTACTGCCCGTTTCACAGTTGGATATAGTTGGAGAGTTGGTCTACCGTAAAACCGTGCCGGAGCTAGGGATACCGACTTGCTCCTGCTGTTGTGCTTCGAGTAGGTACCGATCTCGATACCTACCTACTTATTTATGTGGAACGAAGTGCAGGGCAGCATCTCCTTCCCGAACTGAGTGCGTTTATTACTTTCTTTGAGTTCGTTATAATTAAAGCGTCTCTAATCAAACGGCACCGCACTTCAAAAACAAACGGCATCTGGTGGATGTAGAGGATGATTCTCATCAATACAAACTACAATTTTATAAACTTTTGAAATGATACAGTATATAACCGAAGCATGGTGATGAGTTGATCGCTTCTTTTAAAACGGATATTTATTCGCATTCCGAGCACATACGGAACTGACCAGCAAGTTTCTGAAATTAAGGAACTTCGTAACTAGATGTATTTTATTGCAACAAATAACTACTTATCCTCGCTAGGCTTATGTTGTTCGTAATATAATTTGGTCACGCTTCTTTGGTATTCTGCATGCGTCAGGGCGATATGCTTCAATAAACTAGCCTGTAAAATAATCAAGAATTTTCAACGCCATCGATTTCCTACACCAACGATCTTTTCATAGTTAAGCAAACGTTTCGTTGAACTGTACAGTTTTAGCTAAGGGGGAATATTTTAATACTATTCCCTTCGAAGCAGGTCACGTGTCGGCGCCAAATTGAACAGAAACATAGTTTAATGTATAGTATAATTAGATTTATATATGTCAAGGAGAGTGGATTATTATAAAAGGCGTGGGAAAAGTTTGACAGTTCTGTAACGTGACTAATACTATTTTGACGCTACAGAGTTAAAACATGTTTTAATAATTGGCAACAAGAAAAACGTCATCAAGATAGCGTTAAAATGCATTTTAACTCGTAGTGTGAACGTAGTATAGTACTACTGAAATATCTATAAATTGTAACATACACACCAAAAAATAATGAAATTTAACGACATGTAAATCAATACAAATGTAAACATACAACGATTGAATCAAAAATTTGATTGAAAATTACGTTAAAATCAATTGGAGCATCAAACAGCATACAATTTTATACTTTCATTCGTGTAATATTACATGTCATTCATTTTACAGCAGTATTCGAGTAAAAATACATAAGAAGCGCATTGGTTTTCCGTTTAAAGAAACTGTAATTTTCAATCCACCAGTAAAATTATAATAAAATTCGTTGAAGAAAGCACGACAAGTCGTGTGTGTTTGTGGTGGAACCTAATTTTACATTTATATTCATGCTCCAAATATGTGCATGAAAATAAACTTTAAATTACAAAATATTTTTTTCTGTGTACTAAAGGTAACCTTTTCCTTCTACATAGCAAACAATTTTGTAGTTATATCGAAATTTCAACCCAGTAAATATACAGTACAACTAAGTTGTATACAATGTGCAAATATGCAATACACAGACCAAAGTGGAGGCAATATATCTATACTGAGATGGAATTGGGTTTCAATATTTGATATAAACTGTACATAAATGCGACTATGGTTGGTACTTAGTCTGATTCTATGTGGCTAGAAACAGACACCTTTTATACACTCGTACTACTCAAAACAGTACTATACAGGGTATTTGGTTAATGGTTAACAATCTCTTGATGGGTGATAGAAGATCATACTTGCGCAAAAAATCTTTCTACACGTACTATCAAATCTCAACCGTTACAGCGTTATTGAACTTTTTCTGTGAATAACTGGTTTGTCTTTAAATACCTCTAATTCAAAAAGTACACTTTGTATTTCATATATTTTAGTTTCATTGGTTTCCTTAGGAATGATTTCCTCACATGTTCTAGCTTATTAGGTTAATTAAATTTTACTAGTAGTTGAAATTAGTTAAAACTTTGCATTTTTTATCGATTTTTCGATCATTTCTCAAAAAATGTTGATAGTTAGCTTCATCATTTTAAAAATTCAGTTTGTTCGGCTAAAAAAGGAGTATAATTTGTTCTTTGGCATGATACACTTACCTTTTCTTGTTTCCATGCATTTGAGTTATTGAACTTGGATACTGTTATCTTATTTTATCTAATACTAGCTCTAATTAAAAAGTATGGGACTTATTGCATTTTTTCTGTTTTCATTGGAAAGAGAAAATTTTACCGAGGTAAACGTATTAATACCTTTCAGTTAAGTGAATTTAGTATTCTTTTGGAAGCAAATTAGTTTAAAGTTAGGGTTATTATTATCATTTTCGTTAATCTATCTTAAAATAGTAAATAATAAACATCACCATTATTATCATCGAAATAATGCATCTCAGCAAGTTATGTAATTCTCTCGTTTACTCCATTCGATTATCGCTTTTCGTTTCGGCGCAAATTTCATGCTGTGATTGCAGCGAAATGAAAAGAGATAGTGATAAATTGTCAAATAACAACTTATAGAGAATGTTAAAGGGCATCAAGTGAACAAAAGCAACAATAAATTTTGTTGATAAATAATTAGAATAATTACAACACTCATCGAAAAACACTAATTTTGAGCTATTTTACTAGTAAAAAGTCATTTAGTACTCTTAACTGAAAGATATTTGTACATAAATAGGCTGAAAATTTTCTCAGTTTTCCAATGAAACTTTGGAAATAACTATATAAAGCATATTTTTAGACTAGAGTCTTTTAAGCACTTGCAAGTCGACTAAAGGAAAAGTTTATTAATGAAATTTAAAAAAAAAAACGAGAATTGAAAGGAATATGGTGTTGAAGAACAAATTATGGATCGTATTAAAACCCAACTTTTGGATAATAGATATCGTTATGATTATAATTCATTATTTTGAGAAAATTAACAAAAACCTCACCAAAAACATTACTGATCGCGCCAATGTCAGGTCCTACGTTGTGTACTCTCCGTCTTTCGGTGTGAATGCTCAATTTCACGATATAAAACAAACTACATTTATTTGGCGAATTATGAACTACCTCCCGAGAGGCATCCTGCCTACTCAGAGGTCGAAATGCAAGAGACACAAAATCTACATTAAACTTACAAACTATAAAAGGAAAAGCTATTTGGTGCTAATAAATTTCAGCTCGTGAAACATTTCACCGATTACGGTATAAAGGAACGCTTCCACTGACACACAGTTCGCCATTCTATGTTTACCTTTTGCTTATATATTGATAATAGTGACGTTTGCTGGATACCCCAAACAATATTCATTTGTTGGGATACACTGGCTGGAAACATGTGACATTTCCGAGCCTCGCGGAAAGATAGGATCTTTCCGAGTCCAAGATAGAAAACACTGGTCGGAAATTGATAGCATTTCCGAGCCTCGCGGAAAGTAGCAATCTCTCCGAGTCGATGATAAGATTCACTTGCTGTAAACTGGGGGCATTTTCTAGTCTCGCAGAAAGGTAGGATCTTTCCGAGCCCAAGACGGGATAACCTGGTCGGAAACTGGTGGTATTTCCAGTTAGCTGGATGCACTGACTGGAAACTGATAGCATTTCCGAGCCTCGCGGAAAGGTAGGATCTTTCCGAGCCCACGACGGGAGCACTGTACTTATTTATAACTAGGGACGCTCCGAAGTCCGAAAACTAGGTACATTTCAAAATAGTTGGAACTTACATCTCGAGTTAAAGCGATGGCGGTGGATCTATCTTGGTGGAATGGCGTAGAATCCATTTTGAACAGATACTTATTCTGCCGATGAAATTATTAGTCCTGAGTTCAGCATCCTGGTCACGGCACCAATATGATCGCGCCAATGTCAGGTCCTACGTTGTGTACTCTCCGTCTTTCGGTGTGAATGCTCAATTTCACGATATAAAACAAACTACATTTATTTGGCGAATTATGAACTACCTCTCGAGAGGCATCCTGCCTACTCAGAGGTCGAAATGCAAGAGACACAAAATCTACATTAAACTTACAAACTATAAAAGGAAAAGCTATTTGGTGCTAATAAATTTCAGCTTGTGAAACATTTCACCGATTACGGTATAAAGGAACGCTTCCACTGACACACAGTTCGCCATTCTATGTTTACCTTTTGCTTATATATTGATAATAGTGACGTTTGCTGGATACCCCAAACAATATTCATTTGTTGAAACGAGTCTCAACAATTACCTTATATCTACTTTACGACTCAACAGTAACTAAAACTAATTAACTGAAAGACATGAGAACACTACTCAATAGTAAATTTTCTCACCTTTCTAATGGACATAAAAGATTTTAAATACAAAATATACTTTTTGAGTAAGAATTATTTTAATACAAGACAGTTTTTCACATAAAAAGCTCAATAACTCCGTAATGGTTGAGATTTGATACCATGTGTATTAGGGTGGGGCATTGTTATATGGAAAAATGTAATCATAACCTAATCAACCGAGCACAGCACTTTTTTGGTTCCATTTGGGGTTCCAAACAACTGTGCAAAATTTGGGGACAATTGGATTTGACCCGGCGTAGCGCATTGCGTTTGAAATTTGTATGGAAATTAGTATGGGAAAACCTACTTTTTTGAATTTTCAAGTTTACTGACTACAATTCTTCCTGCAGTATACCAACAATTAGTTAGAAGTGTAGTCAAGGATATGCTGAACAACTTTGCCGAAGGATGCATGGTGCTAGAATATTTCTACAACAAGTTATAGCTGTTCAAAGTTCGATAGATCGAATTAATTGCCAAAAATCTTTTTTTTTGCCAACACTGCCAATCTGCCAATGATATTTCGTATAGCATACCAAAATAACATGATATACTTTAGATTTACCGCATTGGTACGTTTAGATGAATTATTCAAAAGCCTTAGCTCAATTTCATGGGCGTAGGTAGTTTCGCAATAGAGCGTAGTGAGGGTAGAGGGAGGGGGAAGCTTCAACATATAGAAATTTTAACTGAAATGACTGAAATCTTGTCGAATTGAAATGTTCAGATGAATTATTTTAAAACATTTGCACAATGTCCTATGCATAATAGTAACGATGAAACGAAACATACAGTATCCCCCTGCATTGACTTTATATCAATGGAAGTAAAGTTGCATACTGAATCGACTGATGTCGAGTTGATATGTCAGAGGAATGCATTGACTATATTTCAGTTTAATACGCACTATGATTTGATAGGATGCTCTTTTCGATGTTGTTCGATCACCTGAAGTAAAAATTGCTGTTGAACTGGGGCTCTTGTGGGTTGTGCAAATGTTGTAAAATAATTCATCTGAACATTCCAACTCGATAAGATTTCGGTTCAAATTTCCATATTTAAAAGTCTCCCCACTACGCTCTATTGCTAAACTACCTATGCCCATGAAATTTAGCTAAGGCTCTTGAATAATTCATCCAAACATACCAATGTGGTAAATCTAAAGATCTATCGAACTTTGAACCGCTATAACTTGTTGTAGAGACATTCTAGCACCATGCATCATTTGGCAAAGTTATTCAGCATATCCTGGACTACACTTCTATCTAATTGTTGGTATATTGCAGGAAGAATTGTAGTCTGTAAAATTGAAAATGCAAAAACGTAGGTTTTCCCATACTAATTTCCATACAAATTTCAAACGCAATGCGCTACGCCGGGTCAAATCCAATCGACCCAAAATTTTGCACAGTTGTTTGGGACCCCAAATGGAACCAAAAAAGTGCTGTGCTGAAAAAACGATCATTTTGCCCCACCCTAAGGTGTATAACATTTTTTTGCTCGAAATATGATAGGCAATGACCCGCGAGAAGATCTTAAACATGAACCAAACACCCTGTATACGATTATATTGGCCTTTCGGAAAATATGAATAGGGGAAGATGGGATAAAACGCACCCCCGGGTCAAAATATACCCCTTGATTATATCCAAAACTGCAAAAAAAATTAGAAAATGATAACATCAGTCGGAAGTCCACCACAGTAAACATACACCGTCAAGGTTTGCTAATCGTCCATCAATAGCTCGAGAAATAAACAATAAACAATAACGTACTCTTTTCATGCCATTATTGTGGCTCGTGCAACAAGGATTTTCATCTCTTATAAATACTGTTTTACTATTATGTCAGTGCATTCCAGTTCAATTTATACCGTTGTTCATTATACTGTCGCACTATATACGACAAATCTACTAAATAGTTCACTTTTTGCTAAATTTATATCTCTGTTCTATCGGGGGCAAAATGCCCTCTTCATGGATTTTGCTGACTTTTTAATCTAAAACAGAAAAATCGTTCTGAAAACCTACTAATTGCATAACCTCAGGCTATTTAATGGCACACTTTTGTAAAATCCCGTCAGAAAACAAAACTACTTGCTTATTCACCGAGCATTCCGCCCCGTTGTTGCGGCGCATCCTGCCCCGTTGTTGTAGTTCATTATGCCCCGTTGTTGTGCTGCATTTTGCCCTCGCACAGGTGCGTTTTGCCCCGCTTATTTTTCAAAAGGTAATTTTGAATAATTTTGAAAAATCGAATATTTTTCATTTTTTGAATGTTTTGCAAATCGTTATGATTTTGATTACAGAGGCAAAAGTTGACTAAACAATTTCATTAATTAAATTCTCAAAATTGGTGTTCTATAACTGAGTTATGATCATTTTTCCTTAGGGGGTGCGTTTTACCCCATCTTCTCCTGTAAAATAAACGTTAAGGGTGACCATCTTTCGACCGCCTGTTTTTTAAGAGTGAGAATTACTTTAAAATTTTTGCATCCTGAAACGTTTCTAGCATTTTTGGGGTTCACTCGGTCTCGAACCCTGAAGCATCAGCTTACGTGCCTGCAACATACCCCATACACCATTTGATTGGTTGGGGTAGTTCGGGACAAACTCATTGATTCTTGGGAAACGCTTTTTATTATACTACCGTTATATACGACTTTGTCTATGCGAACGTGAGATAATTAACTCGCCTATCATAATATACTTTTGATGGTATACAAAATGTGTAGTAAACAACTCATATATTATAACATCTTCCTTGAACTGATAAAAATATAAATGTATATGCATATGTAGAGTACAGTGGGGTCAAATATGTCAGTTTTCTTTAGCGAGCCCGTGCGATGGTAGTTTTGCACTGATTTTGATAAACAAGTACTCTTTGTAAAAGTTATACATGGCCAAACATTTTTCAAGCTAAATCAAATAAGATGAAGGTACTTTTTCCGATGTTTTTAAAACCTGAGGGTACGATAGGTCACTATATTCGAGGTTAAATTAAACAATGTACACGCCTAGAAAATCACCTGGTAAACTTTTATTTGAGGAGTATTAATACTGCAGATTATTTAAAACTCAAATTGACGTCATTCAGGTAGCAAAATGAGAAGTGGTAAATGACGTGAAAAATCATGAAACCGCGAAAGGAAATGTTGAAAAAACATGTTGCTGCGGACCTATAGTGCCCCAAGCGTATGTTTCATGTTGAAGTTCGTATTTTTTTCAAAAACAAAAATATTTTAATAATAACACAAAACTCGTGTTCAGCATTAATTTTTACGTTAGAAAAAAATCACATGGCATATTTTTTACATTGATTAAATGTACTGTACTGAGGATGAAAGACAATGCGTTTTCGCAGAACAACACACGAAAACAATAAACGACGTTGTAACTAATACAGCTGCTCAGTGGCGTAGCCAGAAATTTAGCTTGGGTGGAGGGGGAGGGGGTGGGGCGCTTTGACGAAAATCGATTGATTTTCGAAATTGCTTCAATATAATGTAAATTTGATAAAATATTGAAAGTTCAAAATCAAAAACTGTTCAGCAGTTACCATTCTACAAATGAGAGAAAATAATGTAGAATAGCTTTCATATCTTCATAGATAACTTTCTGAAATATATGTTCGATAACCTTTTTACGGTCACATAATTTCGAAACCATCAACTTCGAAGGTTGGTCGTCAAATGGTAAATACTTCCTAGTGTTCACAAGTTCATTTCTCATGCTTCCCTGTGCGTCTATTGATGATATTTAATCTGTAGGTCGACATCGACTGGGTACTACCACTTTCTGCAGCAGAAGCGAAATGAAAAAGTGCGAATGAGCATGGGCGCTGTAACCCTACCGTAGACATAACTGAATACGATCCCCGCACGGCTGTTCTTAGACGAAACAGGAGGTTGGGTCAAAACCAACAAGCCGGCCAGAAAAGTCCACCTTACGAAGAAATCGAAAGCAATATGTGGAAAAGCGGGCATCGAGCGGTTACATTCTACTAGAGCGGCGGCACAACAGACGAGGTGGGAATCAGCTTTGTAGTGCTGGGTAAGATGCGCCAACGCGTAATAAGGTAGCAGACGATCAGCGAAAGGATGTGTGTGGATCAAAGGCCATTTCTTCAACCACAGTATCCTCAACGTACACTGCCCTCACGCAGCGAGACCCAAGAACGAGAAAGATGTATTTTACGCGCATTTGGAGTCCGCGACAGAATGTGAAGCTCCTCATCCGCGACACCCTTGAGATGACATATGAAGAGATACTAATGGAGACCTTCTCACGCCCGAGTGTGAGCTGATCGATAAGTGTATTATGACGAATATCGAAATAGCAGTAGACGACGAGAGTATCGCAAGAATCAGCCCGGGGATATGCACAGCCGACGACAGATTCCCTGCGCCAGATCTACCTAAGATTCTTGAGAAGATCGGATGGTTGAGGACTGATAAAGCCGCTGGCAATAATCAACTGCCATGTGAGCTGCCGAAACACGGAAGAGAGCCGATGGTTAGAGCACTCCACTGGGTGGTTTTGAAGATCTGTGAGAAACAGATTTTACCGGATGATTGAATGAAGGATGTAGTATGTCTCAGTTATAAAAATGGTGTTAAGCGGGATTGCAATCACATTGCAGAAGGTGTTCTCACAAAATTGGCATATGTTGCCCAAATACGAATTTCCGGACAAACGACAATAGATCGAGTGATGTGTGATGAGTATTAGAGATACTATCGAGTCATTTAGAAATTCGGAAAGGGTTACGGCAAGGCGTGATAATAAGAGCGAGGATTGATACGAGTGGTAAGGTTTTCCGGAAGTCCGTTCAGTTTTTTAGCTTCGCCGGACGTACATCCGACTGACGGTTGAAGCAAATCGAATTGAACTGGTCACAAATGCGTCAGACATAGTACACGAGAGTAAGAGGTTACGCCTCCAACCGAGTATATCGATTGATGGCGATGATATTGAACTGGTTGATGAGTTCGTGTATTTGGGTTCACTAATGACTTAAAACGAGAAATTTCAAAAAGAAATTTGGAAACGTATTCTAGCAGGTGAACGTTATTACTTCAGGCTTTGAAAACCCCTTCGATCGACACCACATGAAGTTAGCCTTCTGCAAATTGCCCATTAGATCAGTTATCCTCTACGGGCAAGAAACCTGGAGCATGCTGGCGGGAGACCAACATATGAAAAACGGAATGTGGAGACGGCGTATGGACAACGAATTGCAACAGTAGCTTGAAGAACCACCCATTGTTCGCTCAGCGAAATTTGGGCGGTGAATGGTGAACATCTCGGTCTAATTGTTCTGGAAACTAATCCGACGGCTACAAGGAGGAGAGATCTGTCAAGATGAAGGAGACCTGAGGAGTCGTCGT
Source organism: Topomyia yanbarensis (assembly GCF_030247195.1). Taxonomy (NCBI): domain Eukaryota; kingdom Metazoa; phylum Arthropoda; class Insecta; order Diptera; family Culicidae; genus Topomyia; species Topomyia yanbarensis. Next base: position 182,442,892 of record NC_080671.1, on the reverse strand, counting down.
TCCCTGAGAGGCGACAAACAGCTATAGACAGAGTGAACTCGAGACGACTTTTTGGTACAGCAAATGACAACATGGCCTTAGACTGATTGGTAAGTAAAGTATTTAAGTGAAAGTTTAGCAACAAGTGTCCCAACATGAAAAAACATCTTCTGATATAATCATTGTAGTGATAGATTCTCCTAGAAATTATAATGGAAAATCAACTCTTTTAAAAAAAAGCAGTAAGGGACTTGATGTTTTCAGCAAAGTTGTATGGAATTTCATTTAAAACGTCTTTATTGAAGATATGATAACTCTATGTGTGTAGCATATCGAGATATAATACTATATTTACAAAATTATTCTTGGATCTAGTTTTCTTCAATATTACTGTCAGCTTCAAAGACACATGGCTTGGATAAAATGTTTATTTTATTGTTTATAAACAGCAGAAGAGATTGGTCATATACAGTAATATCAGAACAACTTGTGTTGAAGGTTCACTTTCACAATTTACCAAAAGTCCTCATGGTGTTTAAAAAATTAATTTCTTAATGTAACGATCAAATAGTGAACATCAAAAATAATTATTTAAATATTAAACATAATTTTTTTTAAATTAAACTGGTCACCTCCAGTAATTTTTTTTCTATTCTATTAATTTTGGCTGGCTGGCTGGCGGTAAAAGCCGAAATGATAATCGTCGACGATGTTCTCTGCCGTGTATCTCATTCACACTAAATAAGCGATTTCTGCAATAATATAGCAAAGATAATGCCCTATACCTATTGTACCCCCATTCCTATTTGACTCCATTCTATTCTACTTAAAAGTCTTTTTCATATTTCCATAGTTCTAAGTTCCTACTTAAGGCTCGATAAAACCATGCTGGTATGGGAACGAATTGAAGGCAATATCTACATATAACTGAGACCCCCTTTTTTACAAAGTGTCGAATCACTAACTTTTTTGAAAATCTACCAGAACTGATACTTTATTTTGGGGATTGAATTCAGGTAGGTACCAAGCCAGCATTTCAATCGAAATTAGCCCCACCACACTTTGTTTTACGATTCTTGGCGTATATTACTTAAATTATCAGTCCCATAAAGATAGAAAATCCCATGGAAAAGCGATCATGGGTAGTATACTACTGCACTAATAACGATCGTTTTTATACATTACTAGTTAATATTCGCGTGAAATAGGAGTAAAACACATTTTTTTCGCAGCGCCATCTGGCGGGCAGATAATCCCCAACTAATACCACACAAACACGCTCCATAACAAATGTCTACTACGTATAAATTTTTATGAAAATCGATTAAGCCGCAAAGGAGTCTTCACAACGCACTAGTTAAGATAAATTTTGTATAATGCGTATACATATGGTGTACCATTGTACGATTACGATAAAAACTGTATGCTTCTACGATTTTTGTTGGTCATCCTTATACGACACCTGGTTAACTGGGCAGTACAGTACTACCTAAAAATGAAAAATCAATACCTATTCAGTAGATACTTTGCAATTTATTCCCCAACAAACAGCTCAATTCCAGGCCTTGATAGTAGAGGACCCCCTTAACTAAAAAGGTATTCTGTTACAGCCTTAGGTCAGTTCATAGGTAACAAGATTGTCTGATGCATTTCAGCTGCCAGGTGAGAATTTGTAAAGATTGAACAGGAAGCCGGAGGTCGTGTAACAATATCAGCTCGAAAATCGTCTTCTTTCGCTCCCGTGAGGACACCCATCTCCAATTTCATCAATTTACTTTCAAGATTTATATTGATATTGTGCTCTATCATGTATGACGCTCGTCGGCACCAATCGATAGTTCAACGATCGAACCGTTATGGACCTTTGCCTTACACGAATAAAGCAGACGAAATTCTTTTCATCACTCCTGGTTCCTTTGTTTGCTTTCCATAGACCGTATCCTATCCGTATAGCTCTTCCTGTGGCCATAGTGGTTCTAATGCATCTTTCCTTGGCGGCCTTTTTAGGCGTCCTTTCGATGATCCTCCATAGATGGGCAAACATACGACAAGAGGGAAACAAACTCGCATTCCTTTTTCATGAAATAACACATCACAGTCGAACAATGCGATCTAATTCAGAAGAGACCACCGTAGGCAGTTAGAAAAAGATTTCAAACAATGAGTAACATTTATGCTGAACCGGATTAAAGGATGCACTTATTTACATTTTGATAGGTTTTAACTGGAATTGAATCTGGTAAGGCCAGAAAAATTCATCAATTGTAACAACACGTGTTTGTATTTAGAATTTGCATTTTACGTTGAGAACAGATCCGTTGATCGAGTCAGAACATTCAATGGGGTTTCGGGATTAGATATATTAGTTTTGATAGAAAAATACCTGGAGGCTAGGCTCAATTTGTTTTTCTGTCAGGCATGTCAACAATCTGGTTAATCCTTCTGCGAATGTGTCTCCTTTATTGGGATTTGAATGAGGGTAATGAGCCTACTTTGATCCTATAGGGTAGGGTATCAGACTATTTTGTTAGTTACATAATCTACAATCGATAGAATCCGTTTGCATTGGTATCGATATCAATCGATATCTTTGAATCTTTCTTAAAAAATAGTACAATAGCCACTTTGGCCAGGTAATTGTAATATTTGTGTATTTGAGCCAAATCCCACCAACCAACTGTTTCAAAAGGGTTAGGTGATAATAGAGATTGTGTGCAAATAGATGCAACTCGCTCCATGTGTTTTCGGAAATGTCGGTCTATTCAATCCGGAAAGAAGCGACAAAACGACAGATAAAAGGAAACGATCAAGTGGAAAGTAATACAAATGTTTCTGGAATGGCAAGCGTGTGTTCATCAAACATGACTCAATTCAATTAATTTCAAATCTTACTATTACCATAACTCACCATTCGATGTTTTTCGAGATTTCATAGTTTTTATTTCACCAAGAAGTTGTTAAACTCTTGAAGATCAACGATCTAGTTATGATTCAACTTGGCAGTCATAAGTTTTGCATGCTTACACGAAGAACAAAATCCGTCCATAAATTCATGAAACAAAGATTTCGCGAACTGAACGATTGACGAAAACAGTAACCAAGTTCATGAAATTATAAATAATAAACCTCGTATTCATGAAATTATTTGTGTTTCCAAAAAACTAGTTCGTCCCAATATTGCGTTACAGTCAAATGTTTGGTTGGATTTCTGTTGTTGTTCCCTGGATATGTTTAGTTTTTGTTATGATTCCGACAGTTTAATGACGTTCATGATTTCAGGAGTTTTTTCGCGATTTCTCATCACGTTACCGTGCTATTTTATTCATGTGTTTCGCAACCCAGTTTCTTTCAGACTAGCGGGATTTATGTTCATAATTTCAGGATATTAGTCGCAATTTTCATAATTTCAATTTACGCTATTGCGATATTTAAGCGATTTAAGTAGAGTGATTTATGTTCAGGATTGCAGGATCTCAGTAACGACTTTTGAAATTTGAATCATGAGTAATGTGATTTATGTTCATGATTTAAGGAATTTTGCTATGATTTTCATAATTGCTATTCATGTTGTGGTGATATTTTAGTTGCAAGTGGAGATGTATGTTTATTTATGTTTATGATTTCTGGACGTCAGTCATGGTTTTTGATACTTTTGTCACGAGTTGTTTTATGTTCATGATTTCAGGATCTTAGTGACCATTTTTGTAATTTCTGTTCACGTTGTTCTGATATTTTCATCTAGAGCTTACTTTCGAATTTAACATGTGGATGTTTATGATATCCGCATGATTTCATATGGTATGCGTAATTTCTCTTCGCCTTATCGCGATCTGTTATTTTTTGGCTACTATCGGTTTTTTGCTCGTAGGAACGTGACAATATGAACTGGATCATGAAAGTATGACTGATTCGCGATTTAACTTTTCCGCGATCGGAAAGTCTTTTTAAAAAAACAAACGGTTCTAATAATTATATCCAACTTGGTACTAAGCTGTCTAGTTTCCCGTTTACCTAAATGTCCACTAAGAAATCTGATTACCGAAGGTTGGTCGATGATGTGTCGAAGACTCTGCTACACGATTCCGCTGTATGGCTCTGTCAGCAATTCTCCGTGTAGCTTGAACGGTAACTCGCGGCATTTTGTTCTGTGAACTATATCACGAACACGGTTTGTGGGGCTCAGCACAATTTTCGTTTTCTGTCCAGACATTAAGCCTTTTTTATATACCACATGCGATTTACAGAATCATTGGAAGATTGGGAATTATTTTAAAATCATTAACGGTGTTAAGCACGGGAGTGTGCACCGACACCCAAACCAAATATTTTTCTGCATAGTTACACTGAAACGAGATCGTGACTATCATATTAAGAATCATGAATAAGTTCACGAAAACATGATTTGAATATTTGATGATTTTGTGGACTATTTAACAAGCACAAGTCGTGACTATTATACTAGGATTCATGAACCAGTTCACGAATACATGAATATTTTATAATTTTGTTATTTATTTCATAGACACGCATGGTCAGTCGTGAATATTATACTAGAAATCATAAATCAGTTCACGAATACATCATGATTTTGTGAACTATTTCACGAGCACGGATATTGAAGCGTGACTAATATATTAGGAATCATGAATTAGTTCACGAGGATTGAAAGGGTTCATGAATAAAATTCCGTTCCGAGTTTCGTGAAATTGTTCACGAGAAAATATATAGAATATATTAATTTTGTGAATTAATGTTTCTAAATCTATTCTTTGGTTTTTATGAATAATGTTTGTAAAGCTGTGAACTAGTTCATGTACAGAAAATCGATTTAGGAATGACATGACGGGTACCGTGACTGAAGTTCACAAACCAAAAACAAATATTTCCATTACTAAAACCATTACTGACTGGAAATTGAACATAATTTTGAAACACATGATTTATGTTCATGTTTGAAACACATGATTTATGTTCATGGTCTTGTTTGTGTAACCTAAATACGCGGTTATTCCAGAATTAATGGCACTTTATTCACGATTTTGGGAACAATCAGTTGTAAGTATGGGTAAAATTTGTTGGCATTTGTTTCTTTTTCTGCCAAATCTGGCGGGGAATCCGTTTTGTTTGTCGTGAATATTTATCCATCTAGTGATGTAAATGTCTCCCCAGGGTATCCCAATGAAAGTTTATTTAAAAGTTTTATTAAGTAGATCAGGTGCAGCGCTGCAAATAATGGAAAATATAAAAAAATCAACCTCCACATTGCACAAAGTTTTCGAATCGCCATATATTCACTGGCGCGGTGTACGGCGTTATTGTGACAATATGTTTTCATATGTGTCTGAATGACTTATAATGTCATTGCATTGTTTACAGATTGTTGATTTTATGTAGTATAATGAGCAGCTTGTCTTGGTTATTCACTAAATAATTTATTTATTTATTTGTATCATATACTTCAAATAATTATATAATGCAATTTGGTCAGAAGAGCCAGATTCAAACACCAAGTATCCGTGTTGTGTATCCGTGCATTTGTTGTGAATATGAATAACCTCCATTCTACATACAAGCTAACGAGTAGGGGTCAATAACATCCTGAGAAAAGTTGTTTAATTTTTTAAATGCCCATAATTTAGGAGGTGTTCACTATTCTTCTAAACTAGATTAGAAGGAAGTGTATCAATCACTCCAATGGTATGATAATCGGTCACACGAAAGCTCAAATATACCCCCTGTAATGAAAGATCGCTATGAATACATTTATGGGATTAATGTGAACGCTTTTCAATTCAACTTATTCAAGCGTGAAGCATTTTATCAAATGGCTCTATCTTTCGGAGGCTTACAGCACAAAACGAAGATGTTGAACTTTGTTTGCCCAACGGATAACGATCGAACCGGCTGACATGGTATGCAGCTAAGAGGTCAATGCACACGATGTACCACGACGAAAGATGCTTTCCCACCCACCGAACGGAACCGTACCGAATGAGTCACGTCTTACGATCACCTTTTCAGTGATCTTTCTTATGATATGTGTTAGAACCGTTAGTGATGATTCATTATACGTGGTTGATGTTAGTCTTATTTTTTGAACAGTGAAACTTGATTCATCTGAGCACTGAGTAGAATAAATATGATCCTCTGGTATTGATCATAGCACGGTTTCGTTACATTTGCAATTTAACATATTGAACATCTCAACGAAAAAAGGATAGTGCAAATCCAATCATTCCATTTTTCTTCTGCAATACCTGAATGACCCATTCAATTGTAAGGATATAGTTTTTACATGTCAATAGAATTACAATAGAAATTAATAGGATTCGCTCAAAACTTTTTCCGAGGTCCGGAGGGCCGAGTTTCGTACACCATTCGACTCAATCGACAAATTGGGAAAATGTCTGATGTATGTATGTATGTGCACTAATATGATATAATTATCTCAGCAATGCACAGTGTTTTAAAACGGGCGGTGGTCAGCTATTTTCGTCCGCGCACCTTATCATCATAGGCGGCTCCAGCCGGCTGGCAAAGGGGGCAACACCTTTCTGACAAAATAGTGTCGAGTTTTGGAAACTTATTTCTAAACAGGGTTTTTATTTACAGATTGGCGAATAGTTAGACAAATTACAAAGTTACATGAAAATAACCAAAATATTATCGAACTGTTTAGTTTAATCATATGTTTGAATAGTATTTTGGTTGTTTTCTTATAGCTTTCAAATGGTTTACAATATCACCTTGATGTTAAAGAGAAAGATACAGAAAATATTATGGGACTTCTGAAAAACTTATTGTTGTTGATGGAGAAACGCGAATAAGTTCTGAAAAGGTCGTAATAAAACAAAAGAATTGTGTTGTTAAAACATAATTTAAAATATCTCGAGAACCACCATATTTCAGAAAATTTTTGTTATGTGCATTTTGATTTAAAATAGCGCTTAGAATCATATTCAAAAAGATAATTTATATTTAACTACAAATAGTATGAATTATAAAAATATGTCAAAAGTTGTTGTTAGAAAAACTTTTTTATTGAAAGCTTCTCCATGATCCAAATACACTGAAATAGTTTCTTGTACGTCTTTAAAACGTTAAACATTTGATTTTTGACATTTTATGATGGGGTAACGCGAATAACTTTAAAAAAGGCATAATCGCACGAATTAACTGTTTTTGTTGAAACAAAATTCCAAATATCTCCAAAACTATCACATTTTGGAAGATTTTTGTTAAATGCATTTCGATTTAAAATGATACTTAGTATTATATTCTGTAGTAAAATTACAGTTTTGTATGTCAATTAGTATGAAATTTAAAAGCATGTATTGTTAGAAAAACTTTTTTACCGATAAGTTCTCCATCTTACAATCACATTCAAAATGTTTTTTTTCTCTTTAGGTTTTCGTTGTCAAAATTATAAAAAAATAGAAAAAATGTATTTTTTTTGTAATTTATATTTTTAACACAAATTTTTGTTTTTGTGAAAAATGACACAACATTTTTTTCAGTGTATTTTTTTTCGTACATAAATATTTATTACCCGAAACTCGTTCTCAGAAAGCTATGCTGTATAAAATAGTAATCGAACAAAAAAAATTGAAATTAAGGCGCGTAGAAATGTTTACGCCCTTTTAAAAAATTACTCCTTAGTCAAAATAATCTTACTGATTGTGGAAAATGTTTAGTTTTCCATGCCGGTGAAACGTGTAAAGTTTCATAGGAATCTAAGATGATCGGTCACGATTTTAAATATTTTCGGACGGATCTTCATGGAATTCCTAAGGTAAATGTTTTTGTTTTCCAGTTAGTCAAGTCCAACTTTACGCAACCGAATTTTCAATTTACTTTCACTGATTACACATATTGAAATTCTGTTTGATGCCGTAGGGCAATTTCGCAGTCTTAACACCATATACAAATTCTTCGTCCTTGAATAACAGCGTCTACAGTAATGTACCCATATTGCTTTGATGTTTGGTTTATTCGTTAAAAATCTATGCCATTAAGGCGAAAAAAATGAACATTGAACTGTGTGGCGAATCCGTTTTTGAGAAGTCTACAAATGTCACCAAGAAAATAAACAACCTAGCAGTAGCCCCAAACAACATAAACCGGTCAGAACCCGGGCTCGTTAGCTGTACGGCCAGGTGCTGACGAAATTTGATGGATGTGTCGTGATCAACGATGGAACTTATGCGAAAACCAATTTCAAATTAATGAGGGCTCGAATTTTACAAGGCTACTGTTTACGATTTCTAACAGAATAAAGTATGTTTTCGAAACAAATGGTTTGGCAAGGGAACTGTTTCTGTGGCAAGAAAATCAGTATCAGCAGTCCCATGACGGCTCAATTACGTTTTAACAAAATCTAGCCAGCTGTCAGAACTGCAAGGACATGATTCAATGGTTGTCAATGGGGTTCAATTGTGTGTGTGTTTTTTTACTTGATGGTAAAGCTTTTATGCCGACCCAGCACACGTTCAATAGTTACACTATAGCAGTGGTTTTCAACCTTTTTCGTTCCATGTAACCCTTTCCAAATATTGATCCTTATCATGTACCCATTTGGTGAAAATTCCTAACCACCCTATAAGAAAAGAAAAAAAATCTGTTTTAATTCACCTAGCGGTGCAATTGTGCCTTTCTCAATCATGAACACGAGAGTTTTTAGTTGCTTTTATTAATTAAAACAACTATATACAAGAAAAGAAATCATTATTCGAGTTCTAAAATTTTTCAAAAGAAAAAAACACCCACGGTAATATTGAATTGAAGAAAGGAGCGAAATCGGTCCCAAAAGTCGATTTTTATAAAAAAAAAAATTTCGAGATAACATAAAATCTCGACGTTTCATGCATTTTAAAGATGTTTGGCATCAAAAATACGAATTCGATTTCTGAAATTTCATGGGGTCCCCCCTCTGATAAAGAAATTGAGCTCCGGCTTATATGGGAATTTTTTATGTGATCGGACGGTTTAGTCTATATTTCCGGAACCATATAAGCGATCCGTACGAAATTTTATAAACATCTGTGGGGATATTATAGCTATCACTAAGTTAGTGAAAATCGGCCCAACCATTTCCGGGAAACTGATGTGAGTTTGTTAATTTTGAAAGATGGCCGAAAGAATCGCAATGGGCTATGTGATCGCACGCCACAGCCCGTAACTCCAGAACCGGAAGTCGGATCGGGATGAAATTTAATAACCATTTACGGGGGCGCAACACCTTTCATTTGAGACTAAATTTGGTTGAATCCGGAACCGATGATGGCCAATGTGGTCAAAGAGACTTTGAATGGCTGTTAGTGACAAATCGAAGTAGTTGTGGTTACATTTTGGAAAAAAAATCACCTTTATACATTAGAAATTCAATAGCATGGGAACGTTGTACCTTTCATTTGAGACTAAGTTTGTCAAAATCGGTTCCGCCATCTCTGTGAAAAATGAGTGACATTTTTGGTCACATACGCACATACATATATACATTAGGGTGGCACAAATTTTAGAATTCGGTAGAACCGATTCAAAACTACTCGCTATACGACCTCATTCAACCATGCAAAATGTTGATTTGATAGGTTGCACTATATTTTAGCACAAGTGGTTTAAAGTTTGTATGTGATTTAACATGGATAAACGATCCACATTATTTAATATTTCGTAGACACGTTCCTATGTATTCTAAAAATATATGCTATGCTAATTTCGGTAGATACGAGTACCGTGTACAACTTCCCCGAAGAGTGTAATAGGCTGTGACTTCTGGTTCAAAAGTTATTCTTTAAACGGTGCTTAATTGTCTACATCGTTGGTGAAAATTGAATTTATCTGGATACTCTGGCTGATACTTTAATCAAGTTAACCGTGATATGCTAGTCATAAACCGAATTAGGCAGCTATCAACATAGGCGGTTTTATAGTTCAGATGCGAGCGTCATAAATAGACATTCTGAAGGACATGAGTTCGGTTCTTAAATTCAATATTTAATTTTTTTATTATGTAGAATTGTTAGTTTCAAATAAAGTAATAAGAGAGATCGTAACCGTTATTTCTGAGTGTTGTTTTATTTTAGTAAATTCATGTTCTAACGTCATATTCACGAAGCTATTCCAATCTTAATCCCTGGATGATTCGTTAAGTTTTGGTTAAAATCAAATCGTGCTTCATGGCCGGAGACGGTCTTGCTGTCGTATAGTGGCAGATATTGCCTGGCTTACTCAATTAACCTTAAGTTTACGGGGCGCTCCATAGCAGTTCCAGTTCCAGCTCCACAGGGATGTGGTGAACATCGGTTGAGCTTCAAAATAACGGGAATCTTGCCCGGTTCTGGCTCGTTTCAATTTTAATTTGCTCAATGTATATTATTGTACAAAAAAAATACATAAAAATAATTGTATTATACAATTCGATCCCAAGTCCTTTAGCTCACATGTTTCGGACGATACCATCTGGACTGTATTTCCGCTTTACACCAACGGTAAATCTGGTGATCACAACAAATACGTCAAGGTTCACTTGATTGAAGGTTCAGATCGTCGGGTAGCCAGAGACAGTACAATTTTCATAACCTTCAGGGCAACGAAAGTTTAATTTTGCAATAACTCATGAACCAGTTGTCATAGCTATGAACTGTCTTTAGAAGAAGTTGTTCTACTTGACTGAATCTAAAGAATGTAGCATACAATATATTTTTCAGCTGCACCTGGCTGCATATTTATGAATTTAATGAAAATGCATTATTTTCTCATAGTACACTCCATACAAACTTAGAATCATTTGTGCTAAAACATGCTCCAACAGATTTGATTCAGATTTGGCGTAGGAGTTCGTTGAAGAATTACGAATTTTTCTAACTTGGTTCTGCGGTATTCAATTTTTTCATACATCCTCATGCCACCCTAATATACATGCGTGTGTATGTATGTACACGCACAGACAATTTGCCGAACTCGACGAACTGAATCGAATGGTATATGTCACTCGGCCCTCCGGGCCTCCATTAATGAGTCGGTTTTCAGAGCAATTGCAATACCTTTCTATTGAGAAAGACAAAACAATTAAGAATAATTTACATGATTCAGCAGACATCATTCCACTCAGTCAAGACCATGCGTATTTTCTATGCACATTAAATGTCCAGTGGAATAGTTCTAAAGTTGATTAAATAAACACTAAACAAACAAAGAAATTAATTTACTCAGTCCAAAGAAATGTCAGCTCGATTGGCATCATCTGACGGCTACCTGTTTCCTTATAATGCCATCAAATCAACGAACATTTAAAATTACATGCAACAAAATATGTGCAATTTTGAAATTAATAAAACGAAGACTATTACTCATTTGCAGTAGAAAAAGTGTGGCTCATTTTCAAATATAGTATGTCGATGAATTACCCTATAAAAATAGGTGATAAGCGACGCAGATCAAAATAGCTCACCACCGCCGATGTCATGAATTTCAAGAGTTATAGAACTCATCAACCTTTGACGTAGGAAATTTCAATGGGGATGTAAAGAAAGCTTTATTCAAGAATTAAATCCAAAATCACAACATTTTTTTTACGAACTAATTAAATGTTCGAATGCCGAATTTGTTCATAATTGGAGGATCCAATGTCCTTCTTATCATTTTCGGTTTCATAGTCTTTTTCATAGTTCAAGCAATTGAGCCCATAGTCTTGGAAATTTCAAAAAAGCTGTTGCGCAAGATACAGAATATTATTCTTGGGTCCAATTTTGCCAAGAATTGCATTGTACATGGAAAAAACTCCACATAGGATCCAAGTAAATGATCCAAAGTTGATGCAATTTTTTTCTGCTGTTATCGGAACCGGTCGGCATTGGCAAGGTCGTTTATGCTTGCAACGGAAAAAAGCTGGATTCTTGCTGCAAAAAAATACCAACGGCTATTCCGACCGACGATAGCCAGCAACTGGAGCAGTGACCGTTGGTTCTCTCTTTTCCGTTGAACGAGTTTTGTTGTTTTTTTTCTCGGTCGCATCTTTCTATAAGGAAACAAGCCGGCTTTTTGCATCGTTCGCGATTTTATTATTTTGGTCCGATCAAGTATCCAAGTTTTGAAACAGACTAATTCAATCGTGCCGAGCGAAATTTGATTTATGTGCTAGGTATTTGGTGGGATAAAAGCATTCCTGCGAACAGTGGAGTGTAGGTGGGTCTGAAATATTTGAAACCTGATCGCACCGGTAGACCGAACTGTAGGTTTCCTACGGATTTCAAGTTTATTATCTGCATTTGCATCTCCACGAATTTAGCAGTGAAAAATATTTTCAATACCTTCTTATTGAGTTAAATTTTCTATTAATAACTTTATGCATATAATTGTTGGTTCAAGTCAAGGTTCTATGCAAAAAAAAAAAATTATTTGCGCGAATTTCGCATTTTTTTGAAAAGAAAAAAGATGATGCCATTCAAGTATTCAAGTATTTTGCAAAACCCTTTTAACCGAAACGTACCTTAATATAAAATATCTGGCTGTGTAACAGGATTCCACTAGATGCTAACGGGTTCAGAAATATTGAGAATGTTCATAACCAGAAAAATGCCACAATTATGTGCATCGATGCACCTTTTCTCCATCGACTGGGCCCGGTTGTCTCCAGATCGGGTTACTTTTCATCATCCTACATCGCAAGAAGTCGGGTTCGGCTGGTGAACTTTCTTTTACGTAATTGGAAGTGGTTTGCAAGCCAGTTTCGCGCAACGGCTAATCAAATGGCGTCGCGTCGCCGCCGCCGCGGGTCGTTGCGAAAAAGTTGTCTTAGCACAACATTGTATTTTATTACCATCTGTTTGGCCGGTAGGTATTGTGATGCAGAGTTGCGAAATTGGAATGAAAAGTTTGCTCGTTTGAAAATGCACATCAAATAGAATTAAATTATGATTGACAATTTACGAGTGGATGATGTTTGTGGCTATCTAATTGAATGTAGTAGCTTCTTCATGCCCAGCAGCGGTTCCCCCGGTAGGGTTGTACATTATGCGGGTGGTAGACGGTTATCTAAATTAGTGAAATAACTTGAATCGACACATCTGCAGGTCCAGCACAAATAAATTATTCACAATTAGCTTAAGTAGCTTCAACTCTGCGCTACTTAAACTCACCGACAGCATGAGATTTTTTCTCGCCCTAGGTTTCATTCGCAATGTTCCCTTTGCATAAAATTGTCGAATTTTTCTCACGGCAGTTACAGGTTACAACTTGATATTGCGTCGTTCTGTTACTCCGCATCTCTGCGAATGAGCGTTTGGAAATCATGACAGTGTGTATTGTTGAGTTACTCAGAATGATGTTGAAGAAAATTGGAAAGTTTATCCGTTTTACACGGTCGTTGTCCCAAAGCCACGATATGATGATGTGGAATAAAACTGGCGGGACTGATCAAAGGCTCCATCAACAATCTGCTCGGAAAATAGATGAAGATAATGAATCAAATCTTGAAGTGTATGTATATCGCAGTTTTTGGAACCAGTTTCATACCGGTGGCAAGCTCTAGTGTTGCCATATTTGAGAAATATTGAAAACACGTGAAATAAATATTTTTAACATTCGTAATTTGGCGGCCATCTCTGAAATAGGTGAGCGTATTCGTATTCGGGCATATTATATTCATGAGAAACATTCATTGTCCAGATAACTCGAAGATTTTTCTTATTTGTAAAATATATCAACCTCCAAATAATAATTAGTTTAGATTTTCATTTTACCAAGTAACCAAGGCCGAACAACCCCCCCCCCCCTCTCCCTCCGGTTGATGAGTAGGTGGAAAACTTTTTTTCGAAATCACGGAAAAAAATTGTTCCCAAAACCGTGAATAAAGTGCCATGAATTCCGGAACAATCATTTTTTTATGATACTAAAACAGGATCATGAACAAAAATCATGTGTTTTATGATTATGCTCCATTTCCAATCAGTAACGCCTGTATATCGCTTTTATTATTTTTGTTTTGTTTTCTGAACTTTAGTCACGGTTTCCATACCATAACTAAATCCATTTTCTGTACGTGAACTAGTTCACAACTTTATGAACATTATTCATAAAACCAAAGGTTAAATCGAGATTTTATTCATATCTTTTGGAACATTATTCAGAGTCCGACTATGCGACGTGAACTGATTCATGATTTGTGACATCTTGAACATGATCTGGTTTTTGTGGTTGTGAACTATTTCACAAAACTCGGAATCATATTCGTTTCAATCATTGCGAACTTGAAGAAGCTTATCCGATGTCCAACTTTTCCGAGATAAGATGAGTCGCAAAATTCTCCGTCTCCACGAATAGCGTGAGAATGATTTTGCGGATAAAATTTATTTGACTTTTTCCTTCTCACCGGAGAAGGTGATAAAATTTATAAAAAACTTAAAAAAATACATTTAATTACAAAGAAAAGCGACAAAGAAGTATGATAGACTTGTTTTTTGTATTTTGGAATAACGACAGCAAAGCAGCGAACGCAACAAGGATACCGTGATAAACTCATTCACTCATTCTCCGGCTGTTTTATTTATCTGGAGAAATAACACGTTGTATTTATCCGGCGAATTTTTGTGAGTGCCAATAACTTTTCGTGTGAAAATGTGAATTTTTATTGTCGCAGTAGCAAACTATCCGGGCGCATTTACTCATATGAGCTATAAATGCAATGCCTGATTTTAATACATCAGGGGAACGTGCCATTAAAGCTAATCTATTCTGATTCTGATTCCTGACCCCATCAGATTTTAATGAAACTTTCTGTACATAAAGACTTTGTCACAAACAGCCACTTTGCATACTTTGTTTTTCCAAAAATGATCTAGAGTGTCTTTTGAAAAGGGTCAAACTTTTTTACCATTTTTTTCAAATGGCTATAGTTTAAAAATGACAAATCCTACAAAAAAATGTTGTCGGAGTGATTTTCACAAACTTAGTCAAATTTTTGAATGAAAATATTGAAACTTTTCTTATTTTCGTATTGCTGCTGCTCCATCAGACATAAAATAAATTTTAGAAAAGTTTGTCAATTGTTTCATAATTTTTTTTGAGATGAACAACTGATCTGCATGCAGTCTCCCTGTCTTCCAGTCTTCATTCAAGTTATATATATATATATATATATATATATATATATATATATATATATATATATATATATATATATATATATATATATATATATATATATATATATATATATATATATATATATATATATATATATATATATATATATATATATATATATATATATATATATATATATATATATATATATATATATATATATATATATATATATATATATATATATATATATATATATATATATATATATATATATATATATATATATATATATATATATATATATATATATATATATATATATATATATATATATATATATATATATATATATATATATATATATATATATATATCTAATTCGTTACTGATACTTTTGGCATATATCAGGCAACTAGCAGTTAGGAAATTGGACTTTGAGATTATTGACCTTTATTGGTTTAGTTTTCGATAAAAATAAACTGAAAAAAAATTTGTTTGAACAAGGAAAAGTTTTTTTTTTCAAATAATATTTTTGTTCAAAAATTTGACTAATTTTGTGAAAATCACTCCTATATCATTTTTTTGTAGGAAACCTATTGCCATTTGAAAAAATTGGTAAAACAAGTTTGACCCTTGTCAAAAGAGAGTCTAGATCATTTTTGGAAAAACAAAGTATGCAAAGTGGCTGTGCACCTGTGTGCCTGTGAAATATCATGCATCTCTGTAGATGGTCTTCATATTTTATAGTGAACTATTTCACATAGTTTGGGGTTTTTTTCATGAAATATTATTTAGTTATGTTCAACTTCCAGCGACTAGTAATAGGTGAAAGCAGAAGATATAAGAAAATTATTAGGACCTCGAACATCGTGATTCATTTGATAAGGTTCAATGTGTTGTCTGGACAGAAAATAAAAACTGCGCTGTACACCAAAAATATTATAACGCCACAAATCGTGTTCGTGATGTAGCTCACAAAACAAAATACTGCGAAAGTTTTTATGAACCAAATCATTGTCACATTACTCAGAGTCAAAAATCCGATAGTAATTAAACATGAACATGAGTCACATTACTGCATGTGTCCAATTCAATGGAGGCTTAAGAATGAAATAGTACGATAATATGCATATAAATTACGAAAATCGTAACAAAGATTGTGAAATCATAAACACTTAATTACTCTACTCGTGACTAAAATATCAAAAATCATGACTATAATCCTGAAATAATGAACACAAATCAGTCCGCTTATGACTAAAATGTCACGATAACGTGAATAAAAATTACGGAAATTGAAACTGAGACCCCGAAAGACATACTACTTTACCAGTAAAATTCATCACGAAACTCGTGAATCAAATATCACGAGAACGTGATTATAAATTTCGAATATTGTGACTAAAGCCCTGAAATCATGAACATAAATCGTGCTGGTCTACCAGAAAATTCCGATAGTATACTCATGAATAAAAATCACAGTAATGTGATGAGAAATTACGAAAATCGCGACTAAGCTGCTGAAATTATGAACATCGTTTTGATTGATATAATACAAACCAGTGTATCCCCAAAGTATGAACAAGAATCATAACAAAAACTAAACATGTCCAGGGAACAACCACAGCAACCCAACCAAACATTGCAATGTAACGCCATGTACATTTTTGCGCGAACTATTTTTTTTGAAATCACTCACAGTTTCATGAATACGAGGTTTATTATCCATAATTTCAAGAACTAGATCATGATTTTCGTTAATGGTTCAATTCACGAAATCGCGGTTTTTCGTTCATGAATTTATGAAGAGATGTTTTCAGGGTACAATTTTGCATGAGGAAAAGAAATTAAGCTTTTCTGATTGCACTAATTATTGTAAATGAAATTTATTTTTCCTTCTTGCAGATCCATGCTGTTAAAACTGACCTCGTAGATAAACGGAATCCCATAATTGTTATTAAACACACTCAGGCTTTTATGCGGTTTTTACGCGGTATTTTTACGTGGTTTTTTACACGGATTTTGAAATCTACGCGGTTTTCATTTACACGGATTTTTAAATACGCGGTTTTCATTTACGCGGATTTTGAAATTTACGCGGATTTTTTAATTTACGCGGTATCCATTAACGACGTTCCCATTAACGCGGATTCTTAAATTTACACGGTCTTCATTTACGCGGATTTTGAAATTTACGCGGTTTTCATTTACGCGGATTTTGAAATTAACGCGGTTTTCATTTACGCAGTCTGTATCCCCCGCGTAAAAAAACCTGAGTGTACTTGCATGTTATCGAGTAGATCTCGACGAAGTGTAGAGTTAAATGCCTCATTTGTGACGTCACAAAACTAAGAAATAATTGGTTCACGAAATGGGCACCGGTACCGAGAGATATTCCGCCGCCGGGGAACTCTCAGTCGGAGTAGGGCTATTTCACCGCCTGGGAGCTAAATGGCTCAAGGAAACGGGTTTCAGTTTCAGGAGATATTCCGCTACCGGGGAACTTTCAGTCGGATTATGCTGAGTGTACCGCCGGCGGCTATCCGAGGAGATCGTAACAAAGCTCGGAACTAAATGGCATTAAATTTAGTCTAAATAGCTCATGACATCAGGAGCTAAATGGATCACTGAGACAAAAGCTAAAAGCTCACGAAAACGGGAGCTAAACGGCTTACAGAAATGCCTTGCATTAACTTACCGCTGGGTAATATCCGACTGGAGTTTGGGACTAAATGGCTCAAATATGCAAAGTAAATATATAGCGTAATGAATGGAGAGAATGACGGTAAACAAGAGGAATGTCGGGAAATGAATGGATGAAATGTCGAGCAGCTTCATTGATAAAGCGAAGGTCCGAATTAACTTTAGAAAACTCGTGAGCAAAAGACTTCGAGATCGCCACAAACAACGGCGTCTTCATGTGAAGCTGTTACGATCCTAAAGGTGGAGCTGTTCTGGCTAATGTTGGAACAGTTAACCGAGCAATTGATCGGCCGAAAACCGGTAGTTAGTGGTGGTTCAGTGTCCGTCCTGTGAAGTGGGGCAAAAGAGTAATCATCTCAAGAGGAACGAAATTAAACGTACGATTATGAAATGATGCTTCCGTTAGCACGTTTCGGACAGACAGGAGGGACGCCACATTCTGTACTCATTCACCATCATAGTGACCATCAGGCGATTCGCTACCGCATCGCCCAACGGAACCCTGCTGCACGGAGAAGTATGACCGACGAGCTAAAATGGACTTCTTTGAAGCACTTCGGCCGGACAACGAGATCAAGAAAGTTGATGCAGCTGATCTAACAAGAAGGAGTGTGACGGCTTGTGACGCTACAATGCCGAAAACTGGAGCCACGCATTAAATGGCGTCCAGCCCCCGGTCTGAAAGGAACATGGCGCTGAAAGCTGTGTGGAAATGTTCAAAATGGTGTTGCAGAAGTGTTTAGATGATGGCAACTTCTCCGCAATGTGGCAAGTACAGAAGTTGCTGATGCTGCTAGAGCCAGGGAAGCTACCCAGCGATACCGCCTCGTATAGGCCTATATGTCTGCTGGATATACTTAGAAAACTCGAAAAACTAATCGATGACAGATTGAGCTTCATCTATCATATCGGCTACGCCTACGAAAGGTCGGCGAAAGCATCGGACGGGATAGCGAGGATCACGCCAAACGTCTGCGGTTCGATACGTCTGCTAGCTATTACTTCGTCATCGACACTGTGATATGGGGTTTCGGCCTGGGGTGCAGCGCTGAAAATCAAGCGGAACCACGAAAAGCTGTACAGGACGTTCTACCTAATGGCCGTAGATCCCCATCTACATCACCCTGGCGGAGACTATGTAGATCACGACGAGACATCACCAGGAATCATCGGACCGACATCACAACCTGGCTGGTTAGCTCGGTTTCGGGAGAACTTCTCTTGCCGGGGAATTCTCCGTCGGAGTAAGCTAGGTCTATCGTCGGGGACTAGCCCGAGTAATTCGCGAAGTCGAGAGCTCAACGAGGATTAGTATGATTTAACCAAATAAAGCTCGAGATGTTATACAGAAACTTTTCCGAAGACACCATAACTTTTTTTTTATTTTGCGACCGTTGTACGTAACGCACCGTTTTTCTCTCTGTCAGCTTTCAATGTAGAGACATGACACTTTTGTGCAAGAAATTCATTTTAGATAGAAAATATATAGCAAGTATGTGAGCGGCACTCACCTTCAGGAACGACTGTTTGGGCCGAACGCCAACGCACAATGCAATCCAACTAAAACAGTATTATATCGAGATCACTGATATGTGAGCTACAACATAACATTTGCTGATGTCGAGTCGATAGACTACCTTTTCTTAAATTCTCGGAAAATAAACAAGAAAACTCGAGTTCCCATAAGACACAACGTGGTGTTACCCCCTTTTGGACACCAGCTGGTACTGGGGTTACCTCCATGGCCATCTTTGACAGCTAATAGTCGAAAATCTCAAAATTATTTTCAAATTTTTCAAATGGCAGTACACGTGGACTACTTAGAACTATTGAAAAACTGCAAAAATGTCGATTTCAAAAAAAGACTGTGGCCCCTTTAACTGTATCGATTTTGTTGGCTACTTTCGGCAAATTTGATGAGTTCTGTTCTACCATAGACCATTTGGTAGACCCTGGGGACAACGCCCAACTTATACTTAGCAGAAGGCAAAGAATTCTTCACATTTCCTTTCGATCATGTCCATATGAGCCTGCCTAGTCCTAGTTTTTCGTTCTAAGTTTATAACTGATTCGCTCTAGAATACCTATCCGTCTTTCAATTTCATTGCTTTCGTTTCTGTTAGTCTCAAATTTGCCGAAAATGGCCAACAAAATCGATACAGTAGAACCTTGCGGCAATTAAAACATAGTAACGTATTACCCCTTTTGGACGCCAATGATATGGGTCATTCCGCGCGTAGCGATCAAGGCACATGTAATCGACCTTCACAGATTTCAACCAATTTTGGAGGAATGGGAACACCTCCTATTTTAACAAATTGGTAAAACCTTTGATTTTCTTTTGATTATATCTTCGGTTCTATTTACTCTTAATTCAAACCGCAAGTTGTTTTTGAATAAAATTGATCAAGGAGTCTAGAAAAAATATTAGTTTTTAGTGACAGTGCTGCCAACTATGCGGTTTTTTAAATAAAAAATTAAAGTTAATTTTTCTGGCAATAAATATACCTTAATTTTGAAAACTTTAATTCCTTCGTGTTCCTCAGACATTTTAACATAAAATACACATATAATCTCAATATTATTTGAGGTTATACCGTTTTGAAGCGATCAAACCCCAATTTATCATATAAAATCGCAAGCTCAGAACGAACAAAATTCAACTTTAGTATTATCACGTTTTTGTTTTGCATCTAGCAGATCAGGGTCGATTTGAAGATTTTCTCAATATTTGTCGATAAAAATGGAATTATATATGGTAAAATGCGAGTTTTTTTCATCAAAACGGTGTATCTCAGGATTGGTTCAAATTGTATTGACATTAGAAGTGTTTTTTATGTAAAATGACTGAAGAACACGGTGAAATAAGAGTTTTAAAAATTAAAAAACGTGTATTGCGAGAAAAATAAACTTTTAAATTTTATCTGGAATAATAGCATAGTTGGCAACATTACCGCCAAAAAATAATATTTTTCTAGGCTCTTTGAACAATTTCCTTCTGGATACAACTTGCGGTTTGATTTTAGAGTAAACAAGCTAATACCCATCGCGCGTTGCTGCGATATTCAACGAAATAGGAGCAAAACATAATTTGTTCCAAAGCGCCATCTGGCAACCAGATAATCCCCAACCAATATCACACAAACATTTGATATGGAGCGTGTTTGTGTTCTATTGGTTGGGGTTTATCTGTGGCGCTTCGGAACAAATATATGGAATTAGGAATTTAGAAAACCCATGTTTTTCCCACGGTCAGCTGTAAGTCGCAAGTTCCAGAGTTGGAAACCCGAAAAATTTGTTCATTTTCACACCATATAGGAAACATCTATCCACTCGCTTTACAATAATAAATTTAAATAAAGTTTATTTTATTTTATTTTACACTTTATTTAGTTTATTTTACACTTCTAATATTCTTCAGCTGAACAAATTGTGTTTTACTCTTATTTCGTCGAAGATCACAGAAACGCGCAACGGGTATTAGCTATAGTATTTTGTAAAATATCAACAAATATAAAATATTTTCAACAAAATGTATTAGGAATTTCTACCATTGTATTATAGATCGGTATCATGTTTAATTAATCAAAATCGAGAATATATCATTTTCAGTCTATTTGTTACTTTTGCACAACACAAGAAAAAATTCTAATCAAAATTAATTTGGACTCCTACATATGTTGGACCCTGTTAATATATTTGCCTCCTGCACTTTCAGGTATCTCTGCATGTGTTTGGTTTAATGCAACAATTACATTCTTTGGGTCTATCAAGTTTCAATATCACTAGATCGTCTCTATCGTTTAAAATTAAACAGAATCCACAGTTTTAAAAAATATCACCGAAAACGTTTCATATTTCAACGATGGCCAAGAGGAACAGGTGGAAGTGATATTTCTTCAAATTGAATTTAAATGGGCAATCATATTTTTATTAAGTTAATTAGTTTGTCTGATTTGGTATTATGCATGTGTTTGAAAAGGTTTCTTCGCAATGTTTTATACAAAAAGTCTTTAATAAAATGTCCTAAAAATTTTCTATCAATATATTTTGGACACCCCTACATTTTCTTTCTTGACAGCTATTTATTTATCGAGTTGGAATAATCACAAAGTGAAAAATTTCATAACGGTAGGTCGCCTACTCTTTTTGGTAAAATTTTTTAAATATGTTCAAACTAATGGATATTGAAAATCAAACGATTATTTCATTGAAAACCAGAATATGACTAAAGCGAAGAGTTCTGAAATCCATATTTTAGAACTTTTGCAGTTCGAATTTGTTGAATTCGACCAGCTATTTTTTGACAATTCTAAGCGGCACAGCTAAATAATGAGAATAAGAGTGTGCTTGCTCAATTCCTAGAATTGCCTGAAACACTCACACGAACAGGAACGTTACACGATTCAAGCGATGGAGTCCTGCTGTTTCAACATTGCGCCGAAGAGTTGTTTACCACAAGACGAAAACTGAAGTAACAGGAAATTAGAGGAAGAGAAACAAAGAAAAGCTTAAAAAGAATAACAAGAAATCAACTCGTAAACAAAAGAATTAAAAATTATTATTTAGCAAAAGAAGATTCCTGACGAACTTTGAACTTTAATTCATCATCCACTTGAGGATGTTACTCCATAATACTGTTACAGATGAATTGTTACACGAAATATATTATTGTTAACTCTGTTGCATAGTATTTAATGTTGCTTTGTTAAGTCTGCAGCAACCTAACTGTACCGAAAGTTTTTCTATTTCCCAAAATGATCGAACTAAAAATATACTTCGTGCAGTTAGACTTCTATATAATTATTAATGTATCATTTTTGATTGGCAGTCATTGATTTTCTTATGTTCTTCTTTCATGTATTAAATATACTGGAAAGAGAACGAGTCAGTAGGTCAGTTTAGAATAAACTTCACTGTTTCTAAAACATATTCAGTCACATTCAGTATTGTGCTTTTCACCGAAGATTAGCATGCGACGGAATCAATTCATAATAGCGAAAGAATTGAAAATAAACCCTGATAGCTCCATCCGCCCAGTTTAGAACAAACACCTAGCAATATATAGGCCCTGTTGGTCCGGTATCGGACGGTCATGAATTGACAGTTCATGGATTTATTCACCCCTTCACTACCTATTGAGCGAAAGTTATTTGTTTCTAGTTTTTTGGTACCCATTTAATTTATTGTTTAGTGTGCCTTTTTGATTCCTAACTCGATTTCTTTGCATCCTCCTATGTTTTTCCTTGGTTCAAGACACTCATATTCATAACACTTCATATAAAAATCAATTCAAATTACATTTTTGTAGCCTTGCGGAATTGAAAAGGTTAAATCTTAAAAATGGCGGTTTCGCAATCTTGTCGCTATCTTGTTTTTTCGCTATTTTTGCTAATTTCCAGTGATAACCACAATATGTCCAAAATATGCTTGGAACACTGTCAAATTAGTGTGGAAAGATCCGAAAAATTCATGCTGTAAAGCAAAGTAATTTTCGAGTTTATGTCAATGTATAAAACATCCATAAACAGTTTTCTTTCAAGATCAGCAATTTTGGAGTAGACTCGTGCATGTATTGCATTAAAAAGCATAGGCAAGCAAATATTTTTACGTTAATGTAATTTCACTTCCTCTATGGGTCCAAAATTGGTTGGTTGTCCTGATGACTAGACTATGTATATAGCGCATCGTTTCCATTCGTTGGGCCAAATAGATTGGTAGGTGACTGATGCACCACTGTAAACCATGTTTCCAACGGGTTTTGAAGTCAATCAGTCGAAATGACTGCTCAGAAACAACAACAGCCTTCAGAATAATTCAGAGGGATCTGGCAACCATTTTCACTCTAGTCTGCAAGGTACAGTTTGCCCCTTAAAATTGTGAAAGTTTTATCGGCTATTATTTGGAGGGATCCAAACATTATTTTTATAACTTCCATGAGACATACTGTAGAGTCCGTCCGCTTTGCTTTAACCTGACTTTAATAAACGCAAGCGGTTTTGTGAAAAAAGCAGACACAGTTTTTCAAAGTCATGACCATCATCGTTCGTAGGTCAATTTGAGAATCCGCGGCCACATTGATGCTGAATACGCTGTAGTAAACCGAACTAAACATAAATGCTCACTCTTCGAACGCTCGTTTCCTTCTTATGCTATTCATGGGAAACGACGGGAGTTTCGTGTATTAAAAAGGAAGGCATGGGTTCTAATTTAGCGTTAATATTGTTATTTTTTCGGAACTGCATGAGAATCATAGCCTACGGCGGCTTGAAAACAAATAACCATTGAAGTTACGAGCTGGATCGTGAGGTAGCAACTTTGCAATAATTTGTAAATTGACGATTATGCGCTCCCTCAGATAAGCACTTGCTTGGACCTAGTGGGAAACGGATGGATTGAGATGGTAGCAAAACGGTTTTGCGGAACTATCTTTCACAGTTTCCTTTTGAGATAAAGTTGAACGTGATCAACGTTTATACCTATGTATAATTATAATCTTTTTGGTTCAAGCTTTGTTTTGTAGCTGCTCAACCTGTTGCCATCAAGTTATGTCTTCTAGTTGTTTTCCATGACATCAAGGTGCTTCGTTGTTACCACGATCTTTGAAGTCCTTTGTCTATTCAGTATGACTTTGACGATATATCTACAATTAAATACTTGAAAAGGAACTCTGCCGTACTAAAACGCGAAAATTACCTTCGCAATACGGTTCGTATTTTCAATTAGTCTTTGTAGTTTCAAAACTTGAAATTCATTCGTTCTTCTCATCACCTAGCTTCAATCGAATTAGTTCGAACTGTTGTTCACTGTTGGATATTGGGTAACCATCACTCACAGTATCAATCTTGATGCAATGATATAGCAAAATAAACGCCAAAATCACCGCCACAGTCAGATTCATGTTGTAGAAAATAATTCACTAGAAATTGTCCAAGTGCGCGTCTCCGTAGAAAACCCATTTAGAATTGAAATATTTCATGCCTAGCATATGGCTTCTTATCAGTGTGGCGCAAGCAGTCAGTTTGATAATTCTACTGCCAGAGACGACAGTACTGATCTTGCTTCGAGTTTGTTTTTTTAAATCATGAATTGGTCGAAAATATGCCCTGATATTTGGTAAGAGAACTTCTTCTACATCGATTTTTCTTAGTTGTTTCCGACAACTGATAACTAAAAGATACGAAATGCAGAGGGGACTGAATATTCTAGATTCAATGTTATAAACATACAAAACTAAAGACTACAGACTAGGGTGTTTTCAGAAAAGTTGCTCTATGGCACCTAGCGCTTTACTTGGTTGAAGCATACTAGTTCGCGATTCAGTCGCTAGAGCAGCGCTGTTATCAACTTTTTAATAAAGCTAGATAGAAATGTGGTGTTTTCGGGAAAGTTGTACGTCCTATCATTTTAAATATATCTTCTGAAGATCCAAACTTTGTAGGTCCTGTTTGTTTCAAGACAGGGCATATTTTGGTTAAAAAATTTACTCACAAATTATGTTTTCATAAATGTACCATACACTAAAGTTGCAGGACCTGTAAAGTTATATCTTCAGAAGATATACTTATATAATTACCTAACATATATCTTTGTCGTAGACAGTATCTTTCTATCTCGTTCTATTCAAAAGTTGATAACAGCACCGTCTTAGTGACAGAATTCCGAACTAATATAAAATGATCAAATAAAGCGTAGATGCCATGCAATAACTTTGCCAATGGCACCATAGCTCTAGAACGAAAGATATGGTAATGACGTGTGAATTGTGGATTACCTCATTTTGGACGCTAGGTAGCCCGGGGTTTACCCCTCGTACTACTAAAACATGCGGGAATTCAAAGGTAGTTCATATAATGATCTTATTTTTTCTGGACAACATGAGTCAATGAATTACTAATAAAATCGTGTATTTTAACAATAAAAAAATGTTAATTTGTAAATGAGGAAGTTGCATACATTTTTCAGTCGTTCATTCCGTTCTCGATAATATTGAAATAAAAACGTTACATTACCTTGAGGAGGAATCGTTAGTTGAGCTTACAGTTAATTGTATCCTGAACATTTTTATATGATTTGCATAGTAACTCGCTGAAATCGAAAATGCAGTCGAAGTTTGTTGGAAAGCCCGATTGTTGTAAAAAATGTGTGCCCACTTCATTGCAAATATTTCCAATTATACTTTGGCGCTTTCAACAAACTTCATTTAAAATTGTTGGCAGTAAATAAAGAATAAAAATCCTCTTTTGTTACATAAACCGATAGGGCCCATCTTTTTAAATATAACAATATATATGTTCAACACTTAAAACTTCATAATAATTTATAATTAAAAGTTCTAGAGTAGTTCATCATTCATATTAAATTTTATCATTTTCTCGTGCATATATGTCTAAACCTCTAATATTCTTCAATGAAAGTTTGTTAAATATACTTTGTAGAACGTAAAAAATCCTATTTTAATCCACCTAGTGGTGCAATTGTGCTTTTCTCATTTCTCCAAATTATGGCTAGGTGGCTCAAAATAATTGTGGAAATGTCTATTACATTCTTAGCACACAATGGCACGCCAGCCACGAACTTGAAGAGCTACGTGTCGACGATGAAACACTTGAAACAAAAATATATCATGCTTAATTAACCTAGTCAGCATTATATATATGAAATAAATACTAGTCAGCATTAGTTCAATGTAATCTTCTTGTTAACTAATTTTGTCATGCGAGGGTGGGTGTGTGAAGAGGGCGAAAAACCCACGAACGAACGACTCCCCAGCTTAACTCGGTATACCTTGTGATATAGTGGTGAGGGGTGATTTAAGGGCGGTCTAAAAAGGGGTGTGAACAGTGGAGGGGGACGCACACCCTTAACTACGCCCCTGTCAAAATCCAGAAACCTTATGCCAGTCAAAAAAAAATTGGATGGGATTAGATTGCCGATTTTCAGAGTGATTGCATAACCTTTCTATATGAAAAAGGCAAAAATGTGCCAAAATACAAAAAAGGGAATTTTAGTCAATTTTTTTTACGAGTTTCATGCACCTGAAAGACATTTGGCATCAAAAATAAAAAATCTTTTTTTTTTTAAATTTCCCTATAGTTTATATGGGAAATTTCTGTGTGGCAGCACTCTTAAACCCGTAACTCTGGAACCGGAATTCCGATCGATACAAAATTCAATAGCAGCCGATGGGAATGTTACCTTTTATTTGAGACTATGTTTGGGTAAATAGGTCCAGCTATCTCTGAGAAAAAGGATTGACATTTTCGAGACATACGCACTTACATACACACATACATACTTTTTCCGAGTGCAACCCGGCACATCACGATCGACGCCAGTAACAGCCTGATTATGGCATACTGGCCATGGCGAACGTTAACGAGCAGGACACTGATCAAGAATTGGACGACGACTTTGGGCAGACAGGCGTGCTGTTCTACTCCCTGAGTAAAGAAGGATGACACCGACTTGAAATGGCCAGTGGGGTACCAGCACAACTGCCTCCGTCCCAACAAAACCCTGACAGGTCTCCGGGTACGTTCGAAAATCGTTATCATTTATTTGGTGGTACTAAATTTCGGCATAAGCATTTACGCCTAACCGGCTCTTAACACTACTCTCCATGAAGGATAGTGTCAACCCTAGCATGACCTCCCTGCTACAAAGTTTATAGTATGTATGGATAATCGTGGGATCATCGACTATTTGCAACGACGTGAGATAGCGGCCCGGAGTTGGGACCCAATAAAATGGAGATATCCAATAAAACAAATGAGGAGGACGCGATTGCGTTTGCAAGGAGCGGTAAGCTGCAGAGATCACCGGTTACGCCACTGGTAGCCACAGTGAGTACCAGCAGTAGCTAGGTACATAGTGAGCCACGAGGAAACCAACGTGAGATGGGATTACCGAATTTAGTGTTCACCTAGATATCAGGTAGCGACACCACTCAGAATGACCCACATCTCGGGAAGTCGTACTTGACGGAGGTGAAGAAAAAGGTCGATGAGCTATACGAGTTCGAGAAGGATAAGCACAATGTGCACAACAAAGTGGAGTAGTGACGTGACGTGTATCAAATCGGCCGTAACAGCTGCTGAACGTGAACAGAAGGCGCTCTTGATGAGATCTGAATCAGCCGAAAAAGCTCTGATGGAAGCCGCAGAACACGCGACGGCAGTAACTGAGGTGACACCGAAGAATCACCACAATACTCGCTCGATGAAAAGAGTGAGGGACACGCCGGGGTAGCAAGAGGATCTGAAAAAGCAAAAGAGTGAACTGGAGGGCTCTAGCGACCAGAGGAACGTTGGGAAAGACCGTGGTTGGTGCATCATAGGAAGCCAGCAGGCGAAGCAGAGGAAACGGAAACAAAGGGAAGAAAAGAAGAAGGAACACGAGAAGAAAGCCTACTCGGGTGAGGAACAAGGGCGATGTACTGATCATCGAAGCTAACGATACGACGTCCTACGCCGCTCTTCTCAAGAAAGTGAGTACGGACCCTGAGTTGAAGGAGCTGGGAGAGAACGTCGTTAAAACATAGACATCCATCATAGACGTAACATTCTGCAGCGTGTCGCTGATGGATAACATGAATTGGCGAGTTAGTGAGCAGTATACACATAGCGACCACCAGTCGATCCACTACACCATTGGTCGGCGGAATTGTACTATAACGCGGAGAGTTAGGACTGGCGAGCGGAAGTGGAAAATAAAGGACTTCGACAATGACCTTTTTGTGGAAGCATTTCGTGCTGACAGCGTCACTCCAATTCCAAGCGCCGATGAGCTATCGGAAACAGTAGCGAGGGCATGTGAAGTAACAATGCCGAGGAACTACCGGCATCCGGCGTACTGGTGGAACGAAAGGCTCAGCATCTTCCGGGCTGCCTGCCAAAAAGGCACAACACGCGTTCAAAGAGCAAGATCTGAGGCAATCAGAGAAGAGTGTAAGGCAACATTCCGGGCGGCCAGAGCCGCTTTTGAACGCGAGATGGTGCTGAGCAAGTCCACCTGCTATAAGGAGCTGTGCAGTGAAGTAGACGTTAACCCCCGGAGCAAGGTACAGTGGTCGGAAACACCAGAAACGTGAACTTAATAAACAAGAGGCCAAACCATCGAATATATTCACAGGGTGTCTTTGGAGGAATTGTTCGTACGAATATTCCCTACAACAATTGGAATTTGGCATGGCTTACTATGATCGAACTAAAAAAAATTAACTTTTTATACTGACGAGGTAGAAAGTTGGTGCCTTCGACAAAGTTTTAGAAATGCTCATATTGAAGAATTTTGTTGAAGAATTTCAGCTTGTAGGACTAACGATTATCGATTTATAAGGCATTTTCTATGGCAACCCCCTTAAATCTAGTTTATTTTATATAACTTTTTTCATTGTGACTTTTCGTGTGAACTATGTTCAAGACAAATGTGTAGGTATCAAAACTTCATAATATTGTCGAAGACTGTATGTAAAAATACTCATTCGTTTCAAAGTTATTGGAGATTTTTACATTTTTTTACACCAACTTCAACTACGTCTAAGAAAGAGAGGTGCAAACCAAAATGCACGAACAGACACTTTTTTCACTGTCTAAACTATGCACAATAAAGGTAAGAAGGTTTGGTACGTGGCACTCTAGAACTCTATGAATAGGGCAAGCTTATTTTATCATGTTTTTTTTACTTTTTCCATACAAAAATCAGCAAAAAATTTTTTTCGATTTTTCCCGTAAAATTTAGTAATTAGTGGTATGACATACTTTTGTAAGCATTAAATTCATTATGACAAGTCTAATTTTAGTTTGGAATCTCCAATGATATTAAAAACTTCACATTTTTGCTCCCCTTTAAAAAAATCTGAAATATTCAGGTATAAGTGAAAATAATACTTGTAATTGAATATAAAACCAAGAATTTCAAAAATTGGGACAAAACCTCAAAATTTTATTTTGGATTTTTCATGATATAACATTTTTTCTGTTTGTAAACAGGTTGAATAAAGTCTTGAGAACGAAAGTTAGATTTTTTACTGAATTTCAAAGGTAAAAGGATGATCAATTCTGGAAAAAAATCTGTATTCAAACCTATCTTTTTCAAATGACTATAACTTTTTGGTTCAGATTCCGATTAGGGTCGAACTGGTTTCATTTGAAAGGTTATTCGCTAAACTTATACTTACCATTCGATTTAGGTGCACAACTTTCTTATTGCTCAGACACGATGAACAAAAAATAAACCGCGCTTTCAATTAAAATTATAATGTTCAAAGTGGCTGTAGTTTTTTTTTTGAAACTTCGGAAAGATCACATGTAGTTAATAAAGTTTGAAAATCAATGTACTTTCCGAAAATGAATGCCTTGTTTTGCCCTTTTCTGCCCCGAGGTATGAAAAAAGGTGATTTTTCATGATATGTCTGAAAGAGACGCATGGTAGTATTTGATTACCTAGGGCTCATGATATAATTTATAAATATCTCACAGCATTATCAACAATTGAAAAAATGTCGTTTCTGCTTAAAATTCACTACATCAATTTTTTTGAAAATGAATTTTCAGATATAATGTGTAGCAAATGTGGGAAAGAGAAAGGATTGTACGGGCTGTTTGATGCGTGAGAAAGAAGCTGGAGATTTTGAGGATATCTGGAGGTTTGGAATGGGACGAAAAATGGATAAGCAAGTATCAGTCACTCGCGTAAGTAGAAGATGAGGAAGGAAATAGAAAAACTGGTATATTTTTCTACAGACATTCTAATTTATATATACAAAAATCAAATAAATACACTAAATACGCGTCCATTTCTTACCTCATGTAAGGAATCGAAAGTCTTATTGTAATGTTATAATCCATTTGATACAAACATTACAGTAAGGCGGGGCTGGTTGATGGAACGATGACCTCGGAACATGTCTGGCACTGTACACGAAATGGGTCATCGGAAAGTCAATTGAGCTAACACCTACCTAAATCCTTGAACCAAGTTATTTGCATGGATATGTTAAAATACATGCAAACATCTTTTTTCTGTAAATCACTACCAGCTAGTGGGAGTTAGGATGGTTAACACACACACACACACACACATAATGCACTTTATATTCGTAAATGTTGAATTTTCGAACCACCCTTTGTACCAATATTTTGAGGCAAATAACATTTTTGAAAAATATATCAAATATGAATTCAGCGCCACAAAATTACCCTAACGTGAAGTTTTCATTAATTTCGGGCCACTTTTGTGGTTTTGTTCGACTTTTGTGGGAAGGTGATCACTGGACGGGCTGATTTGTAATTTTGGAGTGTTTGTGAATAGAAAAATAGACTTTTTCGGACATCGCTAACTGAATTAACTATTAAGCTTGGCGATTTGTTATAGTTTCTATACATGAATTCAGTTAATGAAGAGAAATAATGATGGAAGCATTGCACGAGAAATAAAGCTCATGGAGTAACTTGTGTGGGAAATGGCTGACAATCAGTACCATCTCGAAACAGTTTAACGGGGTTAGCGGGAACAATCCAGCAGGCAATTCTATCGAGCCCGC
The DNA here is from genome assembly GCF_030247195.1 of Topomyia yanbarensis. Classification (NCBI taxonomy): domain Eukaryota; kingdom Metazoa; phylum Arthropoda; class Insecta; order Diptera; family Culicidae; genus Topomyia; species Topomyia yanbarensis. The sequence continues at coordinate 182,411,577 of NC_080671.1, read as the reverse complement.
CAGTTGAAGACCCTACAGCTAGTACGTATCTACCTTCCGCACACTTGTACTAATTCTCAGCCCATAGAAAATAAAATTACTTCATTGCGTAATCAACGAGCTTCGGTCGTCTTCAACTACTTGTAGGCAGGTGAATCCTACGTTTCCAAACATATCCATGCATACATTCTTCCAGGTAAGCTAAACTGCGGAAAATCAACCCACTAAATAGCTAGCGGTGGGAAACAGATCTTCCAAGACCGATGGGTGCGTTCCAACGTTTAGTTTAATTACTTCCTTCTCCAATATGTGGGCTCTGCTTCGTTGGGTGGCTGAAATCGAAATACAGTGTCGGACATAAGTTAAGCAACTGAGTAGTAGAATTGAATTGCTTTTTTCGAGCATTGCTGTGTAGCTTAGAGAATGATGCTCCAATTATTGATTGGTACTCGACAAAAGTTGAGCAATCGTCAACGTGTCCTTGAGTTGATTACTAGTCAAATTAGAAGTGTTTACTCAAAATTTGAGCCGCATCGATTTAGTCTATAAATTGCTTACAACTATGTCTATTTATTGCCTATACAACTTATCGAAAGATGCAAGAACAAAATAAATATCTTTTACGAAGTGGTTTAGCTTTTGTCCGTCACTGTATGTGAGTTCAGTGGGCTGACAGGTTGAATTATGACAGTCTTATTTCAAATTTGCGACATTTTTGAGATTTTTGACATTTTCTCGTAATATCAGCTTGCACAATTCGCAATCAAAAATAACGAATTTGAGCTAGCAACCTCCATGGCTGTCAAAGCCCACGCCACATGTCCATTGAATTGCTACTTAATGATATTTATTTAACTGTCTCCGGTATTCGCTTAGTGCTTAGACGATATGCGACATCATATGGTAGTTAACTTTTGACTAAGAATTGACATTTTTTAGCTTTACTCTTAATCTGATTAACAAATTACTTTTTCAAAATGTTTAACGATTTGGCGGATAAAGCCCTCCAATAAATTTCGTACGTCGAATTGTACTTGACTCTCAAGCCTACTAACGTGGTGACCGATGGATGGTCAACCTTGGATCAGCTGCTTTCCCCGGTGGTGGTTTGGTTTCAGGTTGCATTGGAATATGTAGTCAGCATTTCCTGTAAACGGTCCGCGTGAAGTGCCGAGTGAGCGATTCAAAGTTGCGGGAAATCGATTTGCTTGGTAAGCTCGAAGAGGCGTGAAGGTGATCGAATTTTTTGTTCGAAATGATATTTCTCGCTATGTGTAAATAGGTATAAACGGGGTAATAAAGGCAAACACTCCAATGAAGCCAAATTGATGAAACGATTAAGAAGGTATTCGATAAGTATCTTTGCCATAGGCATTGAGGAAGATATTCATTGATTGGAAATTAACAGATATTGTTTCGACTAAAAATTATAAGTTCTGGGTAATGGGATATATTTTCATCAAGGACTGATTAACACGATCGAAACATTGTGTTTTTTGAAGTTGAATACTTCTAATGTATAGGAATCCCGTTTCAAAATTTTCTGCCGGAATTTTATCCGATTTTTTAAACGTGAATATCTACTGTTGTATTGAATGAAAAAATAAGATTATTGCGCTATCTGATTGGAAATATGTGTAACAATTTTGTATCCAATTCCGTAGGATGTACAATTACTAAAATAACGGAAATAATGGATTTTATGAAAGCAGTAATTATATTAACCATGATTGGTTGGTACAATTCGACCAAGCAACGAGCGTTGCTAGGACTCCCCCTTTGTCATCGAATGAACTGTGACACGTATAAAAAGAGAACATAAGAAAAATTCGTTAGTTTGTGTTCTGGTAATGTAAGCGTAGCAGCTGCTGCGTTACATGTCAGCTCGCATTCTTCAGTAGTAGGTAATACATCCCGTGACTGCCGCCAGGTGCTGATAGCATTTCATTCTATTGATGCACTGGCACCAGTTTCATGCATACCCAGAAGATACAATGATAAAAAACCACAGAAAAGCAGAAAGTTTTTTCTTTTGAAGCTAAATAAATGGATTGGCGATGGGGTGGTTTGGTACGAGAGAACCGCGCTTTCTTGCTCTTTAAATTATATGTGGCGTCAGGTGCGTGTACAGATAAATTCACCACCAGGCTCGTTTTCTTCTGGCAAGCGGTAGTGCGGGTGCGATAGACTATTAGATAAGCACTGGTTGTTTCGTTGAGTAAAGGAGATGATGTTGGCTTAATGGATGCACTGATAATATAAATTCGTAAATATAATGAAATCGATCATGCAATGCACGAATTCATTCGTTGTTTTCTGCCACGAAGTATTTTCGTGCATTGTAAATAATAGGTTTCGTTCATTTCATCAACAAGAAGCCGCTTGCTGAACGAAAGCTTTCGTAAATTTTACACATTTAATGTACACTACACGAATGTTATCGTTGGTAACGACATTATTTTTCAGGAATGAAACGAAATGTTTTGTTTATTTTAATAAACGTTTGTGTTTATTACGAACGATTTCGTTGGTAGCACGAATTTATTTCGTTTATTTTGGAGAAGTTTGCGTATTTATTAGCCTGTTGCTGTTTTCAGTCGATATGTTTAAATCGATGTTTGACAACATCGATATTTTTTAATTTAAAAAAAATCGATGTGGTCAAATCGATTTTATTGTGGTACGATGAAATGGCTGCTTAATGAACGAAAGTTTTCGTAAATTTTACTTATTTAGTTTACATTGCACGAATGTAATCGTTGATAACGACATTATTTTTAGTGAATAAAACGAAATGTTTCGTTTATTTTAATAAACGTTTATGTATACTACAAACGATTTCGTTGGTCGCATTCGATCTTTTAGGATCGATATTTGACAGCAGTGATTTTTTTTTTAATTAAAGGGATCGGTCTGGCAAATTCGATTCTATTTCAACCTGTTCATCATTGTTGAGGACTAGAAAGATTGTGGTGTGTAGAAATGGCCGCTTCATGAACGAAAGTTTTCGTAACTTTTAGTTATTTGGTGTACAGTGCACGAATGTTATCGTTGATAACAACATCATTGTTCGTTAATGAAACGAAATGTTTCGTTTATTTTAATAACCGTTTATGTATATTACGAACGATGTGGTTGGTCGCACAAACTCTTTTCGTTCATCTTAGAAAAGTTTTCGTATTTATTATCTTCTTATTTTTTCATTCGATCTTTTGGGATCGATGTTTGCCAACACCGATTTTTTTTTAATAAATGACGCAGATCGATTTTACTGTGGTATGAAGAAATGGCCGCTTGATGAACGAAAGCTATCGTAAATTTTAAAAATTTAGTGTACATTGCACGAATGTCGTCGTTGAAGACACATTTCCTTTCGATCATGACCGTATGAGCATTAGGGTGGGACAAAAATAGATTCCAGCTCCGAGCATTTTTTTGGGTACCATTTGGGTCCTAGAACATCTGTGCAAATTCTTAGCTTGATCCCTGAAACTATATTTTTGCGCCCACTGTTTAAAGTTTACATGGGATTTTAAATGGGAAAATTAACTTTCACAAAATAATTCATCCAGGAGTCGCCATTGCTTCCTAAAAATAAACCGTTATGTGGCTTTTTTAGGAAATTTAACGAAGAAACAAAGTCTCGAAAAATACAAAACGATCTGACGCTTGAGAAAAAAGTTATTAACTAATTGATGCTCTGTCGATTGATAAAATATTTATATTTTCTAGCACCACTGTTGTTGGTTGTCCAATTATATACTGTTTGGCCACTTCGCAAGAGTGTTGAGGGATAAATTATAACGAAATTTATTTTTTTTTTCATCTAACCATGTCCCACTCTAATGAGCATGCCTTATCATAGTTTTCCGTTCTACGTTTATAACTAATTCGCTCTAGAATACATATCCATCTTTCAATTTCATTGCTTTCGTCTCTTTTAGTCTTAAATTTGCCGAAAATAGCTAACAAAATCGATACATTACATATTTGAATAAGATTGGATGGTTTTACCTAAAATTGTCCGCTTACTGCTATTTTTCCAAAAAATGATTTCAAGATGAAATCCGTTTTCGTATACCGGGGTGACTTTGATAACTAACTCCTAAAATTAAATTTGGCACATCCCACTTAAAACCTGCTTCGAACTTATTACTCTTGCTAAAAAATAGACACTTTACGAAGCTTCGTAAATATAAGATGAAGTCAAATTTTGGTTTTTTGTAGTTTTTGTACCCAAAAACCGAACAAGATATTCAAAAAGTATAACAAATCTGTATTTTATAAGTTTAAACTCATTTCAAATTTGAATGATTCGCATTCAGTAGACTATTCTGACAAAATAAGCGAGCTACGAAAAAACGTTTCGAGTCACCCCGATGATCAAAGTTGCCCCGGTTTGCGGTACTAGGAAACCACTAAGGACCTAAGTACTAAGGACCATAGTGCAATGTCTGCTAAAATGTGCAGTTATATTCAACAAAACACCAAACTTTCGACCGTCATTCACACAGTGGCAGTCAACTTTTACAGCTGAATATCACTCTTTTTCGTTTCTCATCCAATCTCTTGGACCAAGAGTCTTGGTATAAATTGGAAAGGAAATCGTAGATTACCGATGAGGCGAGTATAGAGCGTTACGAAAGGAATGCCTGATCGCGCACTTGATTGATGCTGTAGTGGTTATTGTAAAACAGAAATTCAAATCTCATTCAATCGACTTCTTTCTGGATGAATCTCTGGATTTCTTCATTCAACAATGTCAGTACAACTGGATTCTTCTTCTTAAAACATAACATTCTTCTCGATGCTATAGAAAATTCCAGGAAGCCGGACGACCTTTGAAGGTTAATTGGTTCACGCAGATCGGAGCAAAATTTCACGGGAAGTTGAAGGTGAAAAATTGCTTTTGATTACGTGTGCAAAGCAAACGAATGTTTTAATGGACTGTAGATAATAAAAAATAACATGCAAAATAAGATTAATTTTGCTTTGGCATATTGGAGTGGTAGTTCGTCAAACATCTTGCCCATCGTTCGTTCGTGATGTACCAATTCGCAACTGTCGTCACTGCTGTCGCGTTCCAGTAAGAAGCCATTGATCGAGCTAATTTTCTTTTGCATTGTTTCGTTGCTTCATTCATTGCTTCTTTTGCGGTTATGCCTCGGCCGAGAAAGGAAATGAGCTGAATAAGAATTTCGGCAATAAAGCCGCAACATTTGCATTTTCGCTGTGGCCTTTCGAGCAATGGTCACCGATACCAGCACTGTCGGAGGCCTTAGGCAGCATTTTCTGTCGGCCGAGGCGATATTTTTTGCTGCGAGTTTGTACGGCTTGAAGACCTGAACGATACATTAATTTCCTGTGATTATGGCAATTATGTTCGTATTTTTTCCTGAAATAGGTCCGCTTCATAGCAAAACATGAGAACCTCCCTGTCGGAAGGGTTATTGAATTACAATAGGCCAGCATCAGCACTTGACGAAAGAATCCGAATGACAGCTGGTTGGTTGGCGATTACTTTGAAACGAAGTTTTACAGCGGCAAAAACTCGAACCAATCAAATTCATAGCCCCAAAGCGAACGTGCAAAAATATTCAAGCTACATCCGTTTCGCACTTGTTTAGCAATAAAAACGTTCTATTAATCTGTGTAGCAGGATCTCCGTGAAGCGGATAACGACGTAAAAATTAAAGAATCAAACAAACGAACAGCAATCAATGGATATTTATAGTAACCGCACCCTGTTCGCCGGTTGATTCTAAACCGGACCTAATCGACCGCTTAGAACGTATCGCACCGATTTCATTGAACCGTCATGAGCAGTAGGTCGATCGGTCATTTATGATTCGTCGGACAGCTTTGTTTAAAGATATTTCACGACATGCCTGCTACTTCAAAGGGAAAATAGTGAGGTTCATTGATTTTGGGTATGTTTGTTCAAGGATGGTCGTTTCTAGAAGATCGTTAGTTACAAAGAGCCATCGAAAGATTTCTTGTTGCACAAGCAAAACACTGTGATGCTTCCTTCTGTGGCTTGACTGTTCTGAAGATAGTGTGATTATTTCATTTTCGCATACAATTAACATAAAGGTGGATAATATATAAGGAATTTGTCGTAGAGCAGAGTCGAATCTACCATGACGATGTTTGTTATTTTGTTTGGATATACGGTAGGGGAGCCCGGAGCTAGTTAGCGGTTGGGGTATGATGACGGAGTCCCATTTTCTCCGTTTCTGTTAGACATATAGCGTTGCCTTTCGTTGTGTACCCCTAATTATGTAAAACCCATTGTGTTTTCTACTAAATATTTTGTTTTGTAGAAGTTGTGTGCGTTATTGTGTTTTCGAGCATACCAAGTTAATTTTCTTAATTTTAAACACTTTGTGTAATTTAAGGTGAGTTTCAATCTATTCTCCGAATATTTATATTTTTAGAAAGAGCGTGGAAAGAGCTTTCAGTATCTGTATATTGCACCTACCCACAAACAAAAATTATTTTTAAATAGTTTTTTATGAATAATTCGGTTGGGATAAGTTGGCGGTGACGCACGCGATGCAATTTGGCGGTACTATTTACAGTGCAAACATTGGCATCAAATATTTTTTATTTCTGGAATCCACTCCAATGGTAGAATATATTTTCTTATGTATATTGTCAATACAGGAAAAGTTTACTTCAATCAACCGCTTGAAAAATTTCGAAAATTTGCTTTTGAATATGGAGTACGCGTCAAAGTCAAAGTGCCGGGGTCTAGAGACTGAAATATATTGACAAATGTCAGTTAATATGCAGTTTTATTGAAAAGACATTCAGCACGTTCCAAAAGGCCCCATGAAGTACTGATATCTCCATTTGAATGCTTATTTTCTGGTGTATCCATACATACCACAAACTTACCCGGGGATCGGGGGAAAAATGGACCCACATCGTGACTTTTTACGAAAAGGCTGGATGACATTTTACAGGAAAAGTGTTTGTTATCTAAAAAGGTTTGAAACATTGATTGCTAGTATTTATAATCACCGCACAGTAGGCTATCATGCCCGTTTTACCCCAATTCAGCCTTTTGTTTGAGTTTATGTTCAAAACTGAATATATCTCCTGGAAGAGAATTGAAGAAAAGTAGTAATTCTTATGTAAAAAATCCTGGGAATCGTTTGAAGATAGTTAGAATTACCGCATGAAACGTGTATACCCGTTTTACCCTGATTCTTCGCATAATGTATCTGTGAAGTTATACGTTACTCCACTGAGAACTACAAACAAAGTTTTCACTGTGTGCTCTAACTGTCGTTTTGAAATGCCACCAGCAAGTAGCAACCTGCCACTAGCCGGCGCTACGATAGGCCAGCAAACCCTATACTTCAGAAAGAGGCTTAAAGTGGCTCACTAAAGTAGTTTTCCTTATTTAAAACAGTTCAGGAAATCGATTGAATATACTTATGACCGAACGAAACGTGTTTACCCGTTTTATACCAATTCTTTCCCTTATACAAGTGTGAAATTATTCTTATCCCACAGTTCAGTAAGAGGCTGAAAGCGGTAGTAGCGAAAGTAGTAATTCTTATGTAAAATCACGTTCAATATGTTTCCGAAATGCAGTCAGGTTTAACTGGAAACACGTGATATGAGAAGAAGTTGGGTAAAACGGGTTCACACGTTTCGTATAGTCCTTCTAACTATCTGTAATCAATTTCTCGGATTTTCATAAAAAAGAAATATTACTTTCGAAATGCCACACCCAGCCTTTTTTTAAAATTTGCAGTAATGATTAACTCAAGCTTGAGTTCTTGGAACTGGAGTAAAACGGATACACATTAGACTGCCCAGAAAAATAATTAAGAACTTTTGAAAAATCAAACGGCCTACCCCTGAGTCGATTCTTAGTCCCATCAGGAGAACTTGCACCATATTTGAAGCAAATCGGACAAATCTAGCTACCTGACCAACGTGCCTGAAGTTTGTATGGGATTTTCGAAAATTTACATGGAGAAACCCCACTAGCTTGCATTTTCGGCGCTAGGTGGCACTGTATGCATCATATTATCACTGTAAGTAAAAATTAAAAAGATAATTTAAATGTCTACAGCTATGTCGAAGATTGCTGGTCAATCGAGCGTTGTTAAAAGAAGTTATCAAACTTTCTTTTAATGATCTTGGAATTTTTTGCATAAGAAACGTTACTCTGGATGAGCAGCATTAGGCCTGCTTCCGAGATGTTGAGTAAAGTCAAACTAAAAACTCAACATTTGGGGAGAATCGGGGTAAAACAAATTAAATCGTTTTATACAGACAATTCTATTGTCTTCTCTAGAATCTGTGGATTTTTTTCATAAGAAACACTAACAACGGTATTCAGTTTTCATTCAGTTTTCTTTCAAGTTATAAAGCCAGTAATAAAAATAAACACTAACAAAAAGGGGAATAAGGGCAAAAAAGCATACTTCGAGGTCATTTTAAATACACGCAATCGATTCCCCAGAAATTTTTACATAAAAAGTGCACATTTTTGATAACTGCACTTAGCGTTCTATCACGTTATTGAATAAAGTGGCGTTTTTGATACTTTTTCCCACTGTGCATTGGATCTATTTAACCCTCTAGTTCCCAACACCGCCTCTAGGCGGTCTATACAAAAATCTAAATAAAACTACTAAAACATGATTGTATGTTGTCATCCGCAATAGCATTTCTTTCCAACGCTCACACCTTTCATACACACATATTATTTGAATATTTTGTCAAAGGCAATTGAAGCTCAAAGTTGATAATTCGAGGAAAACGTGAAAAAAACTATTTTGTGTTTAGTGGTAACCTTCATTAAACAAATTTTACCTATTTTTCGAAATTTCAATAACTAAAAAAATATTTTTGGGTAGCCTGTTACTAGCATTTCACTGTAGATGTGAATTGGTTTAGTGGAATAATTCGGAAGTTTAGGTTTTTTGGTAAAATACTTTGCCAGCCTAGAGGCGGTGTTGGGCACCTGAGCGAAAAAAAATTCAGTCTTTAGTGATTACTTATCGTACCGAAAATAGTATTATGTGCAATTTTAGCTGAAAATAAGTATGTTTTAAAAACTTTGGGTGAATGTTGCTGTTAGAATATGGATATTCTTATCATTTAATAATATTTAGAGGAGTCTGGGGCTAGGTGGTAGAATTTTTCCAATGTGTTTATGTTGCATTAAATTCTGTTTCGTACACGTTGTAAGTGATATTGAGTTTTCGAGCGTATTAGAGTGGAGAGCCTACTTGAGTCATGTTAGGAAGGGTGCCTCACCATTTCATCAATTACTCGGAATACAATTGATGCAATACGTATGAACCAATATGGCACCAATATCTTTGCTTTCTTCTTATGAACCATGATTCGCCATTTGAACCAATACGTTGAACAAAGACGGCTAACGCCGCTCTAACCAACGGTTCTACATGGTTAGAGCAAAAATAGGCTCATTACCCTAGGCAAAGTTTTTAAATTTCAGCATTTTTGTTATCTAGGCCGAGTTCAAAGCTATTCCACGAATGATTTTTTAATTAAATTCGCGAAAAGAACTTTCCTTGGCCGTATATGTAATATACGTAATCACAAGCAAAATTTATTTTTTTGTTTGTTTACTTCGGAATTTCACCTGAAGAATTTCAAAAATTTAGCTTTTGAATACAAAGTGTGCGCCGAAATTAAAATGTGGGAGCATTGAGGCTGAAAAATAATAACAAGTATCGATTGATTTGCAGTTATATTCAAAAAACATCAAAAGCGATCCATACTTTATCATCAAAAGTGGCCAGGTGGCATCATTGTGCGTATAGTCGTAAATTGGCCAGATTTCCGCGTCACATATTTAAAATTCTGTAATGCAGCCAACAGTCCGCTCTTTTATGCAACACGTACACTTTTACACGATCTTCTTAAATTAAAAACATAAAATATGATAAGTGAAACCATCGCCAGCAGACCTTAGACTCCCCTACTCTAAATTAGAAGTCAATAATTAAACAACCAAAGCACTAGAGAATTATCCTTACAGTTTAGGTATTTTGCGTTCTGATGGAGTCCAAAATATAAGCAACCATCTATATTCGCTTATGTTGAAGTAACTAGAAGAAAAAAAAAGTTTTTTATTCGCCCAGGTGTCCAACACCGCCTCTAGGCGGCCTACTCATTTTAAGGCTTTAATGGAAAATCCATTACTTTCAAGAATTTTCAACATTATTTTCGTTTTTCTCATCACGAAGTCCACCTCCAAAAGTTTTTTCAAACCAAAAAAAATTTGGGCACTAGAGGGTTAATTTTGCTTTACTCACTATTTCGATCTGTTTTTATATACCATCAAAAAGTGTTAAATAAGATATTGGTACTTGATAAATGTTTTATTTGTGGAATGAACATTTCTTGCATATATTTGACGTACATACCAGCGTTTACTCACACTTTCAATGTGATTGAAATTTCAGCTCTTGATAACACGCTACCTATGAAGTACATGCGTTCAGTAAGTTCAATGTTCACCAAACCTCTATCAAACCAAATTTCTGCCAACACTACTGAGAGATTACAGTGACCCAATCTCATTTTCGTACACCGCTATGCGGAATGCTTATATGCATTTTACAAGTAAAAATTAAGTTTACGAGACATTTTATATATGTAGAAATAGTTTACTAGACTGCATAGGAAAGATACAATAATTATTTTTGTACCACAATTGCTTATTTTTCAAAAATAATCATAATTCTAAAGATAGTCAAATATACACGCAATCTCATATTCGTACAGTACACATATTTTTTCAAAAATTTATTGAAATTTCTATAACAAATATTCAATGTGCTAGCTTTTGTTTGTAATTACAGTTTTCAATCGTATTGGAATGCTTACCACTAGTTTTTGTGTGTATTCAACTTAAATTTTATCCCATTCTTCGAAATAGTAGTTTCTAAGATCATTCTCATTATAATCCGGATAGTTTCGCACTTTTTATCCAAATACTTCCATTTATTTTTCTAATCAAGTAATAAACGGGGTCCGCCGTGGAGAATCCAAAACATTCAAACAATTATAAATTTACTCTAAACGTTTTTTGCACGCCTTATACTTTAGGTTCTTCTCCTGATCGAATTTCCAATATCCACTATTTCTTAGTAAAAGTACCATTTTATGAAAGCTTTGCTTTCAAATTTATTTTAAGATATTCATATTAAAATACACATTCTGATCCATCATTACATCAATGAAGACCATATTTCAAGCACTTCTAGTGGACATATAATACCCCATATAAAAAAGGATACTGTCTCTGCGCTTGGCTGCTGTTATAAGGTTTTTACGTCCAGGTCTGAGATTGATTTTCTCCACTCGAAAAAACAGCCATTTGCGTCAAAAATGTTGAATTTGGACTCGTAGACAAAGTTTACAATCTTTCCAATATTCCGATAAAATGTTTCAATGTTGTTTAGTAAATAAAAAATCAATTATTTGTTCTTCTCATTGATGAACAGCTTGTTGCTCAGAACACAGGCATTGTAATTGTCCGTTCTCCATACATTACGAGCCGTACCAGAGCAGACTTATACTTAAATACTATGATTTAATTTATTTACCATGTATATAACACTAATTACTCGATTTTCCTAAATTTTTCCAATTAAAATCCGTTTATCTCTCATCGTAAATTGTTCACTGTTCAAGTTTTTCGCAATATCTGCTCTACGTTTCGCCACATCAAAGCTTTTAACGACATTTTAAATTGTTGGACGCAACCTTTGAACAACTTCAAAGATTTCATGAAGTGATTTACCCTCATTTTGGTGAGTAATAATTAGTTTTCGTCCCATAAAAGCAGCTAGTTTACTTTTTTTTAACTATTACGTTAATTTGAGAGAATTTCATAAACTAGTGTAGAGGAAACTGTGCCAATGAACACTTTTCTGTAGTCATAAAATCTATTTTCTAAGTAAAACAAAAAATAAAGAAATAACAGGTCTCAAAATTGACATATTGATTGACTTTTCAAAAGTGTACGAATATGAAATTGTGCCATTTTCACACGAAGTAATGATTTTTTATGTGTACTGTACGGAAACTTGCACACTTTAGATTACAAATGATAAGAAAATGACAGATGATGATTCTACTACCACATTTACAAAACAATACCAATATTAAATAGCGCAAACATTTGTGAAACAATATTAAACATATACACTAGAGGTTAACGAATATGAGATGCCACTGTAGGTAGAAACAAAGTCGTTCTACACTTGCCCACAAGAAATTTCTTCGAATATTGTCTATCTACAGGGCGATTCATCATGAGGTTTTATGAACTAGGTTAAACTTCAAATTAAAAAAATGAATCGCGAAATCTTTATTATCACTCGAAAGAACATTTTTTGAGATTTATTGTTTGAAAACCATTTCTTTTAAATTTCTTTAAAATTTTTGATGACGTGTTCGATCATTTCAAGGGGCATGGTTCACTTATCTCATTTTGTTCAGTATTGGAGTCCATTTCTGGCTCAATGGTTACGTCAATATGCAAAAGTGCCGTTTTTGGAGTGAGGAGCAGAAATGTAGGAGCTAACAGTTATCTCCAAAAAACAGCTTAGTGTGGATAATCGGTCTCATTGGTCCGTATTTCTTAAAAAATGACGTTATCGTTCCATATTAATGGACTGGTTACTACCAGAACATGAAGCCCGTAGTCTTGACAACATTTGGCTCCAACAAGATGGCACCATGTACCACACAAGTAATGTAATAATGGATCTTGTGCGTGAGAAATACGGTGAATGTTTAATTTCTCACCGTGGACCTGTCAATTGGCTGCCTACATCGTGCGATATCACATTCCTAGAGTTTTTTCTTTGAAGCAATAAAAAGTCAAAAGTCAAAAGACCTGCAACCAATATTACTCTAGTAATTAGCCAGATACCACTTGAAATGATTGAACGCGTCATCAAAACTTGTACCACGCGAGTGGACCACCTCAAGCGCTGCTATGGTCAACATTTAAAAGAAATTGTTTTCAAACAATAAATGGCAAAGAGTGGTTATAAAACTTAATTCATTTTTTGCCGGTTAACCCTTTCATGCCCAACTTTTTTCTAGTGCATGTAGGGTCTTAAAACTATTTTTCCTTGAAAACGGTGGGGTCAAAAAACTCGAAAAACCTTTTTTCAGAAAGGTAGGTGCTTTCCTTGCAGTGCTAGAAGCTGCTCAATTTTTTCGTTCCAATGCTCAGTACAATTCTCCTAGAGTATTTACAATAGTCCAAACTGCGTGAAAAACGTAGCCAAACATAGTCTAAATTGATAAGTTTTATCAGTTTTCACTAATATTGCAACATAACGAAGTTATATGAAAAATTCATTTTCCGTCTTAAACGTAAACGGTCCCTGGCAGCACTGCTCCATTGGAGTTCAATCAGACTAATTGCAATAACTTCAGTTCTAGAGCTGATCCTTATAACTGTTAATACTCAAATGAAAGCCAATAGTCACATTTATTAGCAACATAGGCATGAATGGGTTAAAAAACCATCATAGTGAATCACCCTGTAGATAAGCAGTATTCCAAGAAATTTCTTGTGGGCGAGTGTAGAACGACTTTGTTTCTACCAGCTTACTCAGTAGTATGGCCAGAAATTTGGTTTGGTGGGGGTTTGGTGAAAATTGAACATACTGTCAAAATGACATAATTATGAAACCGTAACCTTTTAAGCTTTAAAACTTTGTGGTAGTTTTACAACATAAAACAGTTTATCTTCTGTTATAATAATTTAAGCGATTAATTCTCCTAGAAGTAATTATGAAGAATTATTTCTTAAAAAAATAGCAACATACTTGGGGGTGGGCGTAGCGTAGTTAGTAAATCGATTGCCTTGTACGCAGCGCACCTGGGTTCGAGTCCCGGCCCCGCACATAGGGTTCGAAATTTTTCATAAGAGATTTTTCTAACCCGAAGAGGCGAATGACCTTAAGGTTAAAACCTCTATAATCGAAATAAAAAAGTAACAGACTTCGTGTCTTTAGTAAATGTGTTGAGACTGTCATTTTAAACAACTTTGTTGAAGGTATGAATACATCGCGTAGGGAGTATTATAGTTCGATAAATAGATATTTTCGAAAAATTTTCCTTATCTAGTATTATTTTTAAAATAACACATGCGCGCCTTAGATAAAATGTTATTTTTTTGTAAAAAGCAAATAAACAAATTTTCTCTGGGTGATGCCAAGAGTATAATCTGAATATGAACTATACGAGATGGCTATCATCTCACTACTAGGTGGATAACATTGTCAGCGTGAAAAAACACTTTTTTGCGATTTTTTAGAACTTTGCATGAAACAAATTGATCAAAACATTTGTGCATTATAATTTATCATTTCAATAACATTCTGTAATTTTTCTAAGCAAAAATATTTTTTATAGTGTTACCTGCCGGTGTTAACCGATTTCTTTCAAACTTTGCTTACGCATTCTATGTAAAAAATACCTTACCTCTATGTTGATTTATTGATATAATTTTTCAATTAAGGGGGTTTTTACTCATAAAATGGGGAAATTTTTCGTGAAATATGAAATTTTTTAATTAAAATGAGTTAAAAGTCCCTTTAATTGAAAATTCATTTCAAAAACTCAACATAGGGGTTAGAAATTTTAAACTTAGAATGTGCATGAAAAGTTTGAAAGAAATCGGTTTAGTAGTTTTTGAATAGCAGGTAACACCGGAAATCATGTTTTTCTAGAGACGTTCTACAACAAGCTACGTCACCGAGTCGTTTGTCGATATTTTTGCATAGAAAAATTAAAGAATTTTATTGAAATGATACACTATAATGTACAAAAGTTTCGATCAATTCGCTTCACACAAAGTTTTTAAAAATCGCTAAAAAGTGTTTTTCCCCTAAAAACTACATTCGTTGTGTACTAAAGGAAGTGTAGAAAAATTGGATTCAAAATCTATATATTCGTTTTAGTTACTCTAATTTTAAAAGTGGTCTTATAGAGTGCATGTAATTTATGCTGACTATAACCAGTAATGATAAAAGTAGCGTACATTTTTAGAAAGGTACAATTACACACATAGACGGATTAAGAAAAGTTTTTTTTGAGGGCAGTTTACTATACGTTCAATAACAAAGCACAAATTTTGTTTAGGATGTTTATATGGGAAAATCTGCGAAACTAATGCAAATTATTCGAAGCATCGTAGATATTCTTAGATCTATTAATGTTACATACCAAAACATATGATTTGTAGAATAATGTGTCAAAGCGGTCAAACTTTAATAGTCGTTATTGTAAAGAATTGTCAGGATATGCATTAAAGGTGTAGGTACTGTCTTGGTCTATTAATTGTAGGCACCAACTTATTATTCGAAACACGGCGTAAAATTCATTTGCCTCCAGGAAAGTAACCAAACCGTAAAATGGAACGAATTGCATCGTTTTTCATCACGTGGTTCACATACGTCCACACAATTAGTTTTGAATTTCCCCCTGGTTCATTTCTTTTCGCAGATGTGCGTAGATTAGGCACACAAGAAGGTGCCAGTTTTAGTCCAGCTCTATAGTGTAAGTATGCAAACACCTTTACAATTCGGATATGCATAACTAAATGTATTCCGCGCTGCGTTGATCTTTCGAGTCTCTTCAGAATCTGATCGAAAGGTCACAAAAACTAATTGATTGGGGTATTAAACATCTCATTGAATAGCCAGGATGTCATACAATTTTATTGATTATTCGGCCTATAATTAATGGATTGTGCGAAAATAGATTTCAAAATCTTTACTATGCTCCTAAGAAGCAGCATAGTAATAAATTTTGACGTGAAAATGTGCCTGAGTGAAACGAAACTACCGTTTGAGCCAATGCGTTGAACAGAGATAACAGACGTAGTTCGGAGTACTGTGTGGTGTGATGAATATAAGAAACTAATTAGGGAACAGTAACCCTATTTCAACTGATGAATTCCTTCAATGTTAGTATAATAATCCTGAAATGGTTCTTGGGAACATGGTGTGATCGTCATATTAATGATGCTGATGCTGAAATGATCAGACTGACCAAATTGGCAGCTAGTCTGTGTGGGATGACGAAACTAAAACACGATCCTATGGAATCGTGCAGAACTGATGCTGCTGAAGATAGCCAGTTTCCCTGCTAGCAGAATTCACGTAGCATCAGTATGCGTAATTGAGTTGGGAAGCTTTCCTCGGCCACAAAAGGTTCGGTTCGGTTACAACCTTGGTCGGCATGCCAGAGCTATATTTGGTTTTCCGGTTCGACCATGGCAACAGCAGCAGCAGCATAAATGCATTAACTGTTGTAAACCGCAGACTGTCGGCTATTCCAATTAATAAATGTTTATCCCTTATGGAATACACCCATAGCGCAAGGAATGCATATCCAAAGTGGTGTAGATTGTAGAATTTGCCCAGTGGAGTTACCTCATATCATAAAGCGCCGGGTCGTTGGTGATCGTCTGTCATAAGAGTAGCGATGATCATGTTGTTTTGGAATTTCGGTTCAGTATCTCGTTTGTATCCATTTGTATCACGTGCCGTTTAGTTGCAGTGTGTCTGATGGTACATGTCATTTAATAACTGTGATTGAATGCAGTTTGAAAAATGTGACTACATATAGTGCATTATGTTTTATTCTAAAATGTCATAGGTATTCACAGATTTTCGGTAATATCCAACAGAATAACAGATCAGAATATAAAAATGTAAAACGATTATGATGTGAAAAAAATTGCCCCCATTTTATCTTTTGGCTATGGAGATCCTAGAAATGCACCTGCTTATGTAATTGGCGTATCGTCTCTGAAGCGAGATCTCATCGCCACCCCCTCTTACTCAATATATTTATTCTGTTTCAATTTCACGATGGATAATACAGGATCGAGCGCTTTTAAATCGTCTGATGTGTTCTGGTTTTTTCAGTAATCCTATCGGACTTTGGCGGGATACGCTCGACTCGTAGCTCCCGGATGCTGTTAGTTATCATATGTTTTTTTTTCGTGCGCACAACATTGCCCCGAAGCTTTCTTTACTATCTTCCGTGCCGTAAAATCACTGATCCCATGCTCCTTCGCATTTTTCTTAATGGAACGTACACGATTGCCCCTAATTTTCCTTTTGATGGCAGCGATAACTCTCGGAATCCAACTTGACCTCGGACGACCTGCGGACCACCTTCGCGGGTAGTTGTCCTTTCTTTTCTCATTTTAAACGCACAATCTTTCAAATTTTGCTCCAGCTCACTTTCAAACATTTAGGCATGCTTTCCAAGCGCTATGTTCATAATCAATTTCATTTTTTCGGTACAAAATTCTCGCTGTTGACCATGTACCAATCCAACATGCTTGTAGCATTATTAGAGGAAAAATTGCTGAATCCACTCTATCTTATGCTTCATTTCATTCATTTATTTAGTTCAACATCAATTTCATGATAACACTGAATCAACCATTTGCCTCTACAATACTCGATTTGTAGCTGCAGCTCTCCACCGTCGGTTACGCCCAACACTCGCCAAATCACGTTCCACCTGGTCCGCCCATCGTGCTCCTCGCCGTCTTGTACCAACCGAATCATTAGCGAACACCATCTTTGCAGGATTGTTCTCCGGCATTTTTGCAACATGCCCTGTCCACCGTATCCTTCCAGCTTTGGCCACCTTTTGGATACTGGGTTTGCCATAGAGTGCGGCGAGCTCGTGGTTCATCCTTCGCCGCCACACACCGTTCTCCTGCACACCGCCGAAGATCGTCCTTAGCACCCGTCGCTTGAAAACTCCTAGCGCTTGCAGGTCCTCCTCGAACATGGTTCAAGTCTCGTGCCCGTAGAGAACCACCGGTCTTAAAAGCGTTTTGTACATGGTGCATTTGGTGCGGGAGTGAATCTTTCTTGACCGCAGTTTCTTTGGAGCCCATAGTAGGCCCGACTTCCACTGATGATGCGTCTTCGGATTTCACGGCTCACGTTATTGTCAGCCGTTAATAAGGATCCTAGGTAGACAAAATCCTCCACTACTTCGAAGGTATCCCCGTCGATCGTAACGCTGTTTTCTAGCCGGATCCTGCCGTGTCCGGTTCCGCCTACCAGCATATACTTTGTTTTGGACGCATTTACCACCAGTCCGACCTTCGCTGATTTGCGTTTCTCTATCTCACTCTATCTTATATTTCTCACAATTTATTATACATAAATAATTTAGGGAAAGCTAATTTCACAACATTCACAAATTATCTGCAAGATCAAATTTTTATTGTCAAATTTCGTCATTTTGTTCTTTTGAACATGCTCTGTAATTCCTAACACGGACTTAATCGTTGAAATATTTCTATCTAGGGAGTAAATGGAAGTCGATTTTGATGCAAGTTCTGCTATCCATCACGATACAAGTCGGTTTGGAGTAGGGTTCGCAGTACCGACCCTTTTTGGCGATAACCGGTACTACGGTACTGAAGCCCTTAGTACTGGTAGTACCGGTAAAGTACCGGCACACGAATATTTTTTTAAAAAAATCGAAAAAAGCTTCAAACTGCAATTGAATGCTCAAACTGATGATCTTATTCTCAGATGATTGATTTGTGCTGAGCAAAAAACATATTTATTGTTTTTAATAGCTTCGGAATGGCAAGACTTATTTGATAGAAGATATTTTTCGTATAGGGCACCTTCTTTTATTTCGAAATCTAGGCCACTTTGAAATCAATAACTGCTAAGAGATCATAACAGTTTTTGCAACCGACCGAGACGGTTGTGCCTCCAGGTGGAAGGATTTGTTCTCGAGAGAGTGACGGAGTGCGAGACGCTGTATGCGTTGTTGTGGGAGAGAGAGAGAGACCAGTTTGTTAAGTGTGAGTCGACAGTTGATACGTCGGAGGCGTGGTCAACGGCATCCTCGACAAGTGGTGTTTTGACAGCAAACCGCGGGTAGACGAATTTGCCTACCGCGGTGGCAGAGATCGACAGTGATCGTGCCTGTACACACAGAAAAAAATATAGTGTATTGGTGTCGTCGGGCAATTCTAATCGACGAGAGGGAAGCGTCACAGGTAGACCCATTTGCTCTATTTGTCTACCGCAGAAGTGGTACGACGAATAAGGAAAACAAGTGGCACTGAAAAGTGCCGCATCGACAGTGGGATTTTCGCAGCAAGCCACAGGTAGCCACATTTGTCTACCGAGGTGGTGGAAACGGAGAGAGCGCGCTTGTGGTGGTGATACCGACGAGCAGCTTAATCGGAGAGAGTTTTGAAGTGTTGCAGGTAGGACTATTTCTCTACTGAAGAAGCAACGCGACGAAGAAGAACAGCAGGTGTCACATTGTCAAACAACGGGCACCGAGTTTACAACGTAACACATGAGGTGTGTTCTACAGGTATAACAGGTATATTTTTCATTCCTTTTTGTGATAGTTTTTCTTGCTAGGTAAAATGGATGAAGAGATGGGAGAACGAGTAACAGACCCTCCCCCTAAGCCTTATGCTGAAAATGTAAATCCGACTAGAATTAAAATTTACCCAGAGTCGTCAACGGGACCATGGATTGTATTTATTAGGCGTAAAGTAAAGGCGCTAAATATTATTCAAATTTCTAAAGATTTGACTTCGCGATTCTCGGATGTAAAAGAGATCGTCAAAGTCAATAAAGATAAAATACGCATTGTCGTTGGTAGTTTCAAACAAGCCAATGCAATTGCTTCTTGCGAGCTTTTTACGCGTGAGTATAGAGCGTATATTCCTTCAAAGGAAATTGAAATTGATGGGGTCATCACAGAATCGAGTTTGACTGTTGATGACTTAGTTAAGCATGGGGTTGGTCGTTTCAAAGACACCATACTTAAAGACGTAAAAATACTTGAATGCAAGCAATTGCATTCAGTATCACACGAAGGAGATAAAAAAGTTTATCGACTGTCTGACTCATTTCGAGTGACTTTCGCTGGGTCTGCGCTGCCCAACTATGTCATTATCGATAAGATTCGTCTCCCTGTTCGCCTTTTTATCCCTCGTGTAATGAATTGCCTTAATTGCAAACAGCTTGGCCACACAGCCACTTACTGTTCCAATAAGGCACGGTGTGGCAAATGTGGGGGTTCTCATCAAGAGGATACATGTAATGAAAATTCAGAAAAATGTTTAATGTGCGGAGAAAACTCACATGAGGTCCCTGCATGCCCCATTTATAAATTGCGTGAGGATAAAATTAAACGATCCTTGAAGGAGAGGTCTAAGCGCTCCTATGCAGAAATGTTGAAAAATGCTACCCCTAAACCCATCTTCTTAGAAAACACTTACACATCTCTATTTTCGGAACAGTCTGACTCTGACGGAGCGTGCGAAGGTACATCATTTGTTTTACCCGGAAATTCCAGAAAAAGAAAACAGTCTTCTTTTCCCAAGCTGCCAAGCAAGGGCCTTAAAATTTCTCCACCAATAGATAAACTGCGCCCAAAACCGAAAAATTCCGATTCAAAACCGAAATCAATTCCGCCCGGTTTTGGGAACGTACAATCCAAACAGAACACCATTACTGGAAATAATAAAATTTCGACTTCCTCTGAGCCTCAGCCGGGGGTAGGATTATTGAAATTTTCTGAAATTGTTGATTGGATTTTTAAAGCATTCAATATTTCTGAACCACTAAAGAGTAT
Source organism: Topomyia yanbarensis (assembly GCF_030247195.1). Classification (NCBI taxonomy): domain Eukaryota; kingdom Metazoa; phylum Arthropoda; class Insecta; order Diptera; family Culicidae; genus Topomyia; species Topomyia yanbarensis. The sequence goes on along the minus strand of NC_080671.1, from coordinate 182,390,913 downwards.
ACTTTCAGCTTTCCTCCCAACAATTAGAACATTTTTAGAGCAGCTGATTGCTCAATGGCCCATCCTTGCAGCGATTGTATCTTTCAATGGGTAATTCACCTCCTCCAATGAAAGATTCCATCACTGTTTTACAGTGGAATTGCAGAAGTATCATACCTAAAATTGATTCCTTAAAAATTTTACTGCATAATTTAAAATGCGATGCTTTTGCTCTATGTGAAACATGGCTTACCTCAAACATTAATTTCAACTTAAATGATTTCAACATTATTCGCCTAGACCGAGACACCCCGTATGGAGGAGTGCTTCTAGGAATTAAAAAGTGCTATTCTTTCTATAGAATTAACATCCCCTTGTTTGCGGGCATTGAGGCTGTAGCTGTCCAAACGAACATTAAAGGCAAAGACATGTCTATCGCTTCTATATATATACCTCCCAAAGTTCAAATTGGACAACGTCAAATTTTTGAGGTAGTGGAATCCATGGCTGCTCCGCGTCTGATACTGGGAGACTTCAACTCGCACGGAGTATTGTGGGGTTCCCTCTACAATGATAATCGATCCTCTTTGATTTACAATGTTTGTGACGAATTTAATATGACAGTTTTAAATACTGGCGAAACAACACGCATCCCCAGACCTCCTGCACGTCCAAGTGCATTAGATCTATCTCTGTGCTCGACATCACTTCGGTTAGACTGCACGTGGAAGGTTGTACCTGATCCTCACGGTAGCGATCATTTGCCAATCGTTGTTTCAATTAACAGTGAATTAGGCCTTACGAATTCAATCAATGTTCCTTATGACTTAACACGAAATATTGATTGGAAAACATACGAAACATTAATTTCCACTTCTCTTGCTTCGACAGAAGAGCTACCCCCTACCGAAGAATATGAATTCCTAGCGGGTTTAATTATTGAAGCAGCAGAACAAGCCCAAACGAAATGCAATCCTGGAATGACAATAAATAGACGGCCCCCTAATCCTTGGTGGGACAAAGAGTGCTCTGATGCATATGAAGCTAAACAAGTTGCCTACAAAGAAATTATGAAACAGAAAGGGGGTATACGTGAGAACTTTGAAAATTATTTCATTTTGCAAAACAAATTTGACAGTATACGTCGTGCCAAAAAATCTAGTTATTGGAGACACTTCGTTAATGGCTTGTCAAGAGAAACATCAATGAGTACTCTTTGGAACACAGCCAGAAGAATGAGGAATCGAAACGTGACTAATGAAAGCGAAGATTTTTCGAATCGTTGGATATTTAATTTTGCCAAGAAAATTTGTCCCGATTCTGCTCCTGCGCAGAAAATCACTCGCGATGCTCCCACAAGTAACGATTTCATAGATTCGCCCTTGACAATGATGGAATTCTCAATTGCACTCCTCTCATGCAACAATAATGCTCCGGGACTAGACAGAATTAAATTCAACTTGGTGAAGAATCTGCCTGACCTAGCAAAAAGACGCTTGTTGAATTTATTCAATAAGCTTCTTGAGCAGAACATTGTCCCGCACGACTGGAGACAAGTGAGAGTTATCGCTATTCCAAAACCGGGAAAACCAGCCTCCGATCATAACTCGTATCGACCGATTGCAATGTTATCCTGCATCAGGAAATTGTTGGAAAAAATTATCCTACGACGTCTCGACAATTGGGTTGAGGCGAACGGCTTGCTATCAGATACCCAGTTTGGTTTTCGGAGGGGAAAGGGAACGAATGATTGTCTGGCGCTACTTTCGTCAGAAATCCAACTAGCTTATGCAAAAAAAGAACAAATGGCGTCTGTGTTCTTAGACATAAAAGGAGCATTCGACTCTGTTTCCATTGATGTTCTCTCAGAGAAACTACATCAATGTGGTCTTTCACCAATATTAAATAATTATTTATACAACTTATTGTCAGAAAAGCACATGCATTTTTCATATGGCGATTTGGCAACATTCAGAATAAGTTACATGGGCCTCCCACAAGGTTCTTGTTTAAGCCCCCTTCTCTACAATTTTTACGTGAATGATATTGATAATTGTATTGTCAGCCCATGCACTCTAAGACAACTTGCAGATGATGGCGTGGTTTCTGTTACAGGACCAAAAGCCTTAAATTTACAACAACCACTGCAAGATAGTTTGGATAATTTATCAAGTTGGGCTTTGAAGTTAGGCATCGATTTCTCTACGGAGAAAACAGAGTTGGTTGTTTTTTCAAGGAAGCGTGATCCAGCTCAGCTTCAGCTTCAGTTGGTTGGTAGAACGATAGCCCAAGTCCTGACTTTTAAATACCTTGGAATTTGGTTCGATTCTAAAGGCACATGGGGAGGCCACATTAGGTATCTAATAACGAAATGCCAACAAAGGATAAATTTTCTGCGAACAATAACTGGATCATGGTGGGGTTCTCATCCAAGTGACATGATAAGATTGTATCAAACAACAATACTTTCAGTAATGGAATATGGGTGCATCTGTTTCCGTTCAGCTGCGAACACTCACATTATTAAACTGGAACGGATACAGTATCGCTGTTTACGAATTGCCTTAGGTTGCATGCAGTCGACCCATACGATGAGTCTTGAAGTACTAGCGGGAGTTCTTCCTTTAAAAGACCGATTCTGGGATCTTTCTTCTCGTTTACTTATTCGATGTGAGGTTATGAACCCACTGGTAATTGAAAATTTTGAAAGACTTGTCGAGCTTCAACCCCAAACCAGATTCATGACAGTGTATTTCAATCACATGTCACAAGAAATAACGCCTGCTAGGTATGTTCCCACATACGTCAATATACTAGATATTCCTGAATCCACTTTATTCTTCGACACGTCCATGCAAGCAGAGATTCGTGGAATTCCGGATCATCTACGCTCGCGGGAGATCCCTAAAATATTCACAAGTAAATATCAACACATAGACTGCCTTAAAATGTTTTACACTGATGGGTCACGAATCAGTGAGGCCACTGGTTTCGGTATTTTCAACAATAATTTTTCAATTTCTCTCAAACTTGCAGAACCCGCCTCTGTTTATATAGCGGAACTAGCAGCAGTTCACTATAGTTTGCAAATAATTAATACTTTACCCCCGAACCATTACTTTATCCTCACTGATAGTCTCAGCACAATTGCAGCTCTACGCTCAAAGAGGATTGATAATCACGATCCATTCTTTTTGGGGAAGATACGAGAATCTCTGAGTAACCTGACAAGAAAATGTTATAAATTTACCCTAGTGTGGCTCCCCGCCCATTGCTCTATTGCGGGCAATGAGAAAGCTGATAATTTAGCCAAGATTGGTGCACTAGATGGTGAAATATATGAAAGACCCATCGCTTACAATGAATTTTATAGCGCTTCTCGACAGAGGACACTTGCTAGTTGGCAAACATCTTGGGACAATGGAGATATGGGACGATGGCTACACTCAATTACCCCTAAAGTATCAACGAAGGCATGGTTCAAAGGATTGGATGTAAGTCGGGACTTCATCCGTGTGATGTCTAGGCTCATGTCCAATCATTATACTTTAGATGCGCATCTCCGTCGTATTGGGCTCGCTGAGGGTAATCATTGTGCTTGTGGAGAAGGTTACCATGACATTGAGCATGTTGTTTGGTCCTGCACTGAATATCGTGAAGCCAGATCACAATTAGTAGATTCTTTACAAGTCCGAGGAAGACCAATCCATGTTCCTGTTAGAGACATCCTGGCGTATCGCGATCCTCTATACATGGAACTTATCTATCATTTTCTAAAAACAGCGTCTGTCAAAATTTAATTAAATTCATCTCCTCATACTCTCATCCAAGGCTAATCATTCACCAATTAAAGGAACCTAGAATATTTAGTTTTTAAATTTAGACAATAACAGAAAAAAAAGTAAATAAATACACCCGAAAATACTAGATCAGTATGAAATACAACAATGTAAGGAAAAAAGCAAACAATAAAGTGATTTCAGTGTTAGTTTTAGACAAAGTACTAGTATAGTTAAAATTAGTCTTAAGGATTTTTGTAACGTGCTATGTAAAAAAAGAAACTGGCGTAAAAAGCTATTGCAAATGCCGTGTCAAATAAACGTATGAAAAAAAAAAAACTGCTAAGAGGTTCGACTTTCGTCGATTTGAACAGATGGTAAATGTATGAAACCCTATTAACAACAGTAAATCAAAGCGAGAATGGCAGTAAATCTAAGCAGGTTAATCGCATTTTCTCTCTTGCTTTTCTGAAAATTGGTTCCGACATTTATGTCGTTTTCCTACTATTCTCTAATGCATATCAAGGTTCGTTGTTTTGCTGAATTTTCCGATTACCAATAATTACAAATCTCCCCATTTGAAGCAGTTCACCAAGTCTAAAACTATTAGCTACTAAATCGCTGTTCGTTCTTTTATAGATAAAGGTTTAAGAACAAACCAAATACAGACATGACTTAGACCGTAGTCTTATTACGCGCCACCCAGTGAATAATGGAAACCAATCAGAATTTCACTAATAAAACTTTAACTTCTAGAATTATTATGATGATGGCCCCACCTCATTCCCACACAAAGGTGTTATCTCAACGATTTATCTAGAAGGCAAATTAAGATAATTAAACGTTATCTTACAGACCGATATTTTGAAACAGATCCCCCTGCAGAGTTAACATATTTGTCATAAAAAATTAATAGTACCGAAAATACCGGTACTGGCTTTTGTTCAGTACCGGTATTACGGTACCAAAAATGGGTTGGTATTCCCGGGATTTTCGGTACCGGTATTACATTTATTTTTTTATTGTTGTTCAGGAATTTCCATCTGAAGTCATCAAAACTATTTAAAGTACATAGTGCATTTTAAAATTCATCCTTGAATTTACCTTATTTTCATCAATCGATACTGAACTACAAACTAGCTTTTTGATTCAGATTTACTAATATGTATTGCGGATTTGCTCAATAAAAATGATCGCTTTTCACATTTCTTAGGAAAGAAATGTATAAAGTTTGATCAAACTTTATATACTGTGTGTGCCTTACATTCAGACAACGCTATTCATTAGAATAGCATTGTGGCAGGGTCATTAGAACAGGCTTAATACCTTACTTGCTTAACTTCTGTCTTCTTCTGATGGGGGTCGAGCTAAGACAGCATAACTACGAATCACTCAAGTCCACCAGCATGTTTCCTGGTAAAAATAGACTTGTCCCTCTTTGCCCTCTTGAATTAAGCGATGTTTTTTGGTCACAGATTTATGAAAAAAAAAATTAGCTTTGTGCAGAATTTTCAGGTCCAGTATTTTAACGTATAATTGTAAACTGAGATAAGGTCACATGTGCTTTCGCGCCCCTTAAATAGAGAGCGGCAGAGAGAATACGATTCAAGTATTAATTTGCTTTGAAGTAAATAGAAAAGCGTGTCAAATGTCTAGGCTATGTTAGCAATTATATAATTGTCGATGGCACAAAAGCCGTTCATTCAGTCGATTACAATAAAGTCTCTTTCCACCCATCCTTATAACTTGTGAATTATTTCTTTCAGAAATCTCGTTCTGGAGATATGGGTCAACGAGTCCCATACAAAACAGTACAATGATTCCTTTGTCAAACTACGATTTTATCTACCCCCGATTTTATCAGCTTTTGACCCGATTTTATCAGCTTCATATGAAAATTGATAGTTGGTAGTTTGATGGGTTCTAGCAGACGAACCAAGTTGAATTCGAGTAAATCCTTTCTTGGGCATATATTTCTTATCTTGCAAATCCGAAAAATGCAAAAATAAAAATATATTTTTTTTTAATTTTGCACTGTCAGACCCCCTTAAGGGGAACTTAAAGTAAATAATCAGAAAAGGTTGCGAGGCTATATATAAGGACCAAAGAAGAATATTTTAAGAGCTTCGGTTTATTAAAAAGACAGAAAAATATATGTCCCGATTTTATCAATGTCCCTGTTTTATCAGCTTAAAATTCGCCAAGGGCTGATAAAAACAGGTTTTCACTGTACCAGAATAAGCATTTAAATTCGTCGAAATGCAAGTGTCAATTGAAAGTATCCCTGGACTGCTTTTGAGATATGAACATTCTTGAAATTACAAGTCGTAATTTTTTCGCAAATAAATATGTTTTAGTCACATTGATTATGAAAAGTCGAAATATTTGGTGTTTTCAGTACAACTTAGTGTCAGTTGTAGTTACACAGTAATGTGTATGACAAAAACTCAGTAAGAGCAACTATCTGTCCAATGAATAAAATCAGATTGTAATCCTCGCTAATTACGTGTAAAATACGGAGCACCCTTACGAAACCTGTACTGAATTATAATATGCCTCTCTACTAATTCTGGCATTAAAGAAGCTTTAATTGAAGCGTTCTCAACATAAGGCAAATTTTAGCAACTGAAACCTTTGCTATAAGTTAAAAGCATATTTATACTTGCATCTTTCATTGAGAGTTCAGGGGGTCTTTGGGCAACATTTTTCCCGGATTTCATCTTTGGATTTTTTTTTGGACTTTGATCCGTTATTTTTCATGAAAGTGCATTCCAATAAATGAATGTGATATAAGCTAGAAAAGGAGAAATAATATGTTATTTCTGGGCAGAGTGAGAGCTCGTTTTTGGCATTACTAATGCTATTAAGTAGTTGCAATGTATAAATGTCAATTTTGAAATCCTGATATCTGCGCTTTTGATGCACTTGGAAAACTTCATTAGATTGTCATTTTCCCAAATGTTTTTGCAAAATATAAAAAATAACTGTAATTGACTCTCTTAATGCATTGTAATGTATATCCTTAACGGAATTTGGTTCTTACGCGATATGGATAGTATTTTATGAATATTTTCATTAGTAAGTCTCGAACTGAGGTACCTTCCAGATCAGAATGAAATAACAAGATTATAACAGAACACAATTTCTGTAACATATTGTGTTATAAATTAGGTCTCGTTAGTAGTTAAAATAACAAAAATTTATAACAAGTAGCAATGCGAGATATAGTTTTGAAATATTTCTGTTATGTGTTTCTCACCCCTCTCGGCAAGTGCACTACTCTTGCTGCCTAGGTGATAATGCGCATGTTCGAATGCAATGAAATTATCCTAATATAATTCGCAAGAGGAGTTGCTTAACGAATAAACCCACAGCGTTATTATATCAGCATTATATTGGATTATGTCAGCATTATATTGGCTCTATAATAGCACAAAATGCATATGTAAAGAATACATACTTTAAAAATCCTTCAAGCATATTTGCGTTATATGAGCTTTATAGAAGTATAGAGAGCCAGTGATAATGCAATATTTCGGCCTGTATGCTTTTACGATGCTTATATAGAGTTTGATTACAATGTAATTGCTACAATGGAGTTTCAATTCAACATTAACACAAATGTATACCCCATATTGTGCAATAGCTTAATGCTTATGGTTGTTTGGGGGTTACTGAAATTTGGATTACATTAAATATTTGCGGGATTTTCAATATTATCAGGATTTAATGAGGAGAGCAAACGCTTCGAATGTTTATGTCGCTAAGTCTTGCATCGATCTGTTACTAGATGGCACATCACGTTTTATGACACTTTCAAGACATATTGGATTAACATGTACATGTTGATGTAAGTACCAAGATATTCACATCCTTAGTCTGCTCTCTAATTGAACACGAATCGGATATCAATTCAATTTATTTTACATCAAATGACAGTTGAGATTCCGGACACCCCACAAAAATATTAAAAGTATTCACACCAAGACGATAATTTTTTGCATTTTTAGCGCATCCTGTAAATTTGTCTAAACTCTGCTGAATGAATGCTATCTTGAGCATATTTTTATTATCATTTTTATTACAAAGTGCGGAAATAATCGACGTTTTAACATGTACACTTTTTCCCTACGATGTATGATATATCGTATAAATGTCTGTAGGATAAGTTTACGATTTGTGAAACGGGGAAGAGTCACCATCAACTTCATTGCAAAACGCATTGCACCCAACCAAGCAACGGTGTAACATGTTTATTACTTGCTCAAACACGGTCAGAGAGCCCTACTTCAAATCACCTCAGATATTTATTACCTTCCCTGTAGTAGCGTTCCTTCGCAGTAGTTGGTGTCATCGTTTTAAAAGTGTGTTAATCAGAGTGGAATTATGACACCTCAATTGAGTTTCAGCAGCGGTGGTTAAATTTGTGTGTTTTTTTAGACAATTTTCGTTTATTTTTCGGTATGGTCTTGCGTACATGACGAATAGCATACACGCATACGAAAAGTTACCTCTTTTGAATCAATTTGGGGGTATCGTACAATAAGGTAATTTTAGATAAATCGTGTTGGTTAAAGGTAGTTTCCATTTGATCACGCAAAAAGCAAAACTCATTGCTACGATTCTCTACTCATCCTTATTGCCGCTATACGCATACCTGTTCCATGTGCTATGGGATTCCCTATACACATGGGACAATTAGGCGAAGAGCGGCAGCTTAGGTTCAGTAACACCCATTTAAGTATTTAATTATGAGTAAAGCTGAAATATCTCAAAAGTACTTTTTGTACGGAAGATCTCGTTTTTGATGTTTTTGACAACTGTAGTAAGGGCGGCGAATGAGATCTAGAACTCAAAAATACCTAAATTAACCTTAAAAGTGTGTTTTATTATTTTGCAGTGTATGCAGTTTTAGTTGTGATATTTAATGTGAAGTTCCACACGTTTACCCTTATCAAATCATTGCTATTGAAAAAAAACTTTTATTCAGAAATGAATAAACTTTGTAAGATTTCTCAATATCGTTTTAGATTAAAATAGACTAAAATCCGATATTGATTGATATTGATTTTTCAACTTATCTATCCTACATCTATTTATTTCTAAGTAGCTACGAATTTGGTCAGAAATGAGTCATATTTACTTATTTCTAAAAAAACATCACTTATCAAGGAACAGATAGCTTCGATGCATTTTTTTGAAAATCAACGAAATTAATATATAAACGAGTTTATTAGCAAAACGTTCAACACATCCATCAACGCCAAAACGGCACAACGTCTAGGTAGGGTGTATGAAAAATGTACCGTGAGAACCTCTGTGCTGTGTTTAAGTATCGAATTAAGTAAAGAGCTCTAATTTACGCTGGAATTTTCTGTCGCCCCGAAACAGGTTAGAAGATTCAGTGAGCTTGTTGCTTTTACCAACATTATTGTATCCATTTGTTTTTTTTTCTAGTGAGTGCTGAAACTAATGGTAACCGGTTGCTGCGCTTTCAGCGTAACAGAGTGGCTAAATTTCTCCTCCTTGTTGTTGCCATGTTCGGTTGTTTTATTTTGCTTAGATTGCAATAAAATAAATTTTCGTCTTCACCTTTCGGTCACACTGATTAGGCGAACCGAAAATTTGCACCACAACTCAGGAGGTGGTCGTTAGATCTTTTTACGGCGCTCATGAATCAATTCCAAAAATATATTCCATACCGGACCGGTGACTCAAGTAAAAAGGTTAGCGTTGAAACAGGAATAGATATATCATCCTCATAAAAGAGGCTAGTCGATGGAATGCCGGCTGCTGCAACAGAGGCACCAGTAGACAACCGACGACCGGTGCGCGCGTTGTTTGAGCAAGATAATAGATCCATTATTTTCGTCTGAAGGCCACTGCTGTGGAACCGGACTAAGAAGAAATGTTACCTTCGAGGAATAGAACTACCTCTAGGTGGTATTTTTCCTGAATCTGTACCAACAGGTCTTGTCGCCTTTTGGTCCTGTTATGAGCAGTGAGGCCAGATACGTGGGATACATCCATTCAAATTTGTTAAGGATTCGGTAGATAATCTAAACTTGTTTGTACATTACGTCGATGAAGGGAACAAAAAATAAACATTTGTCGTATATCTAGCAAGATTCTACAGAGATAAACTGACACTGAACGAAATATCGGATGATTTGAGTGACTTCTGGCAAAAAGACAAACAGTGTACTAGCGGCTTAACTAATGTGTTTAAATTAAAATAAGCATTCAACTATTCATATTAGATAAAGCACAACACAATCAATATGTTTTTGAGGATTCTATATGAAATTCTAAGGTTTCAGAAATGATTTCCGTAGGTAAGAAGGAATATTTTTTGCCTAAAACATAACCTGTTTATAAAAATTTGATTGCAGGTTTCGATGAAACTTTCACTGTTTGTTAATGAGTTTATGTCGGGTGCCCTGAAAATTAAGGTCAAATTTTGGAATCAACTCAGTTCTTCGTCAATTTCCTGAAAAGTTTTGGTCTATCTGGTGGTTGAGGTAAATTGGCGGTGTCCCTTTTTCTCCACTTCCATTGCACATATAGAGCTGTCTCACGTGTACCTGAAGAAATGTGAAATACATTCTCCAATGTGTTAATGTTGCATAAACTTTTGTTTTGTGGAAGTTGTGAGCGATATTGTATTCCCAAGCACAATAACTGACCCGTAGCCAGGATTTTGCTTCGGGAGAGACTCAACAAACTAATTCATATATGTATAAATTATAATGGTTTGAGATTGTCTTTAAAAACTAGAAAGTAAAATAAAAGTTCTTAATGAAAACAATTCCAAAACTAAGATAATAGAATCTAATAATCATTCGTTTTCGTGCTCTCGGTCGAGACACAAGTGCTTTTTCCAGTCCGTGCTGTGTATAGCGACAAATAATAGTGCTAATCCACGTTCAAGGTTATCTTGCCATTTCGGTTCGGTCCTAAGTCTTTTGTTCGCGTGTGAGGATTAAACAATAGCCGGCCGTATAAGTTGGATCGGTTCGTCATTGGACACTAGTTTAAAGTTGAGTGGTTTTTTATCTTTCGTAACACATTTATTGCTTTCTTCCGATTGCGCGGGCACTGACCCCGTGCGTTGACGTTTTCGATGGTTCCCTCTACGGATGATCAAATGGACGTTGGATTGGGCCCAACTTCTAAGGCGGGGGCCCGGCTCAAATGCTACCTAGAACTCTTTTTTTTTTTTTTACAATGGAGAAGACCTTTATGTCCTAGCCCAGTACACGTGCTATTGGTAGGGTCCAATCTACCGCACGGGGTGCACTGGGGGCGTGTCGGACTCGAATGGTGACCAGCCATTAATACCGACTAAACTCCATTGGGCTCCGCCATCATTCCTCCCAGGAACTACCTCTCGGTATTACTTCTGGGGGGATGGCTGTACTAAATGTACTCATTCACTCTCACTCACGCGTTCATACATCCTGTATGAGGCTTACTTGGGTGCTCTCTCAATCGCACTTTGATTCACTCTCAAACACTCCCACATGAGGCTGACTTTTGTGCTCACCTTTTACGTTCCATGCGAGGCTGACTTGTGTGCTCACCTTACTCATTCCTTGCTAGGCTTACTTTTGTGCTCGCCCTACCCATACCATGTGAGGCTGACTTGGGTGCTCACCCTATCACCTGATTCACTCTCAATCGTGCCACTCTATTGTACCTTTGTCACTCCCCCTGGCATCCCATGTGGGACATTTTTCTTAGGCCCCACTTCTGACATACCATGCGAGGCTGACTTTTGTGCTCACCTTTTTCATTCCTTGCTAGGCTGACTTTTGTGCTAGCCTCTACCAACCTGTGAGGCTGACTTTTATGCTCACCCTTAACATACAGTGTGAGACTGACTTGGATGCTCACCCTTTCATTCCTCTGCCACGCCATGAGGCATCGATAGCTTAGTTCCAACATACTACGCTACGACCCTCCCGTCTTGGCATGAGGCAGTCCACTTATACGCCTATACACTCAGTCTTCTGTCTTGCTTCGGGGTGGCTGGGTTTACCCCTTACGCGGTTGCCATTCGCTGCGCCAACCTACCTCGGCATGAACAGACCATTCACTCTCTTATTTTGCGCTTGGCCTTTTTCGCTCCAGCTAACCAATCACTAGTTAGCCGTGCCCGTCGTCTGTTACTCGGTTCGCCAGATTACCTGTAGCCTACTGGCAATCTGGATGGTAGCAGCCGAGACTGCGTTCCACTTCTCCACCGATTGACACATCCGCTGAATAAGGGTATCAGGGGTTGTGTCCCAGCCACAGACGTCAAGCATTGCTCTTCTTTCGACGTCGAACCGATGACATACGAACAGTATGTGTTCGGCAGTTTCATCTACACCTGGGCAGTCCGGGCAGACTGGGACCTCCGCGTGCCCGAACCTGTGGAGGTACTGACGGAAACAGCCGTGGCCTGACAGGAATTGTGTCAGGTGGAAGTGAACTTCCCCATGGGGTCTTCCCACCCAGCTTGATATGCTAGGTATCAGCCGGTGAGTCCACCTACCTTTCGAGGAGTTGTCCCATTCACGCTGCTATCTGGCGACCGAGGTCGCCCTGGTGCGCTCGCGGGCTCCCCTATTTCCACGTAGCTCAAAGCACTCCTCATCTTCCCGAATGACCAGCCCGACTGGCATCATGCTCGCTATCACGCAGGATGCATCGTGTGATACCGTGCGGTAGGCAGATATCACTCTGAGGCACATCACGCGGTAGGTGCTCTCCAGTTTCTGTAGGTAACTGGTTACCCTCAGTGCTCTTGACCATGACGGGCCGCCGTACCTGAGGATAGATACGGCAACGCCTGCCAGTAACCTACGTCTACTGGCGCACACCTTTGAGCTGTTGAACATCATTCTCGATAGTGCCGCAACAGCAGTCGACGCTCTCTTGCACGTATAGTCGACATGGCTGCCGAAGGTCAGCTTGTCGTCTATAATGACTCCGAGAGACTTCAGACTTCGCTGTGAAGTGATCGCGACTTCTCCCACATGGATAACTGCATGTTGTGCCGACTTGCGGTTGTTGACGATAACTACCTCCGTCTTATGATGAGCGAGCTCCAGGCCTCTCGCGCTCATCCATTCCTCCACCGTGCTAATCGCGTGTTCTGCGGTTAGTTCTACCTCAGGAATTGACTCCCCGTAGACCTCCAAGGTTACGTCGTCGGCAAAGCCGACGATCTTGACCCCAGGAGGGAACTTCAGTCTCAGAACCCCGTCATACATGAGGTTCCATAGCACCGGGCCTAGGATCGAGCCCTGCGGGACTCCGGCGGTAATCGGAACCCTTTTCTGACCGGCATCGGTCTCATATATCAGTACGCGGTTTTGGAAGTAACTTTCCAGGATCCGGTACAGACCCACCGGTAGGCTAAGCCGGTGTAACGAGAGCGCGATGGCATCCCAGCTTGCGCTGTTGAATGCGTTCTTCACGTCAAGTGTCACTAACGCACAGTATCGAATACCTCGCCTTTTTCGTTGGATCTCTATCTCGGCAGTATTTATCACTGAGTTGAGAGCGTCCACTATGGACTTACCCTTCCGAAAGCCAAACTGGTTGCTTGACAGACCGTCCGTACCTTCAGCGTACGGGGTGAGCCTGTTGAGGATGATCCTCTCAAGCAGTTTGCCAGTCGTGTCTATCAGACAGATTGGTCTGTACGCCGATGGGTCGCCTGGCGGCTTCCCGGGCTTCGGCAACAGCACCAGTTTCTGCCTTTTCCATCTATCGGGGAAACGGCACTCGTCAAGGCATCTCTGCATAGCTAGCCTGAACATGTTCGGGTTCGCTATGATCGCTGCCTTGAGAGCGTTGTTTGGAACTCCATCCGGCCCTGGAGCTTTGTTCATTGCTAGGGATTTAGCCACTGCGAGTAGTTCTTCATTCGTCACTGGAGCCACCATTTCGACCGTGCCCGCACTGTCTCGTAGTGCAGGTGGCCAGGGGCTTGTGGCTCGAGACGGGAAGAGTACTTCGATAATCGTTGCCAACCGGTCCGGAGACCGTTCTGGGGGTGAGGAGCCCCCTTTGGTCTTGGCCATCACAATCCGGTAGGCGTCACCCCACGGATTCGCGTTGGCACTCTCACACAGGTTGTCGAAACACGCTCTCTTGCTGCTTTTAATAGCCTTGTTAAGGGCTAATTTCGCAGCTCGAAACACGTCACGGCGGTTCTCTCTTGCATCCTCGGTGCGAGCTCTTTGCATCCTACGTCTAGCTCTGAGACAGGCTGACCGTAGAGCTGCAATCTCGGCAAAAACTCTCAACTGGTCCATTTGTGGTCTTCTATCGGGCCAAGACTAAATCGCTGAATCTTCTTCAGATTTCTAAAGACCTGGCGGAACAGTTCTCGGCTGTGACCGAAATTTCAAATGTCCACTCGGACAAGATAACGGTATTGCTAGCCAACTCAAAGCAGGCAAACGATATTGCTTGCTGTGAGCACTTTACGCGGGATTATAACGTGTATATTCCAGCTGTAAAGGTACAGTCTGAAGGCGTCATCACCGATGGGAGTTTGACGTGCGAGGATCTGCTGCAGTACGTGGTTGGCCGTTTTAGAGACCGCTTACATCAGTCAGTGAAAATACTTAAGTGCAAGCGTTTGCACTCAGTAGTAGTTGCGGGGGATGGTTCAAAAACGTACCCCCAATCAAACTCTTATCGGGTGACCTTGGCTGGTACCGCTTTGCCGAACTACATCCTCTTGCACAAGGTTCGTCGGTCTGTCCGTCTATTTGTACCGCGGGTCATGAATTGCACAAAGTGTAAACAATTGGGTCACATAGCCACCCATTGTAGCAATAAGGCCCGCTGTGGAAAATGTGGTGAGAATCATGTGGGTGATTCGTGCAGTAAGAATGCTGAAAAGATTCTGCATGAGACCTCGGCATGCCTCGCGTACAAACTACGCGGTGATAAACTAAAACGTTCCCTTGCGGAACGTTCCGAGCGTTATTTCGCAGAAATGTTAAAGAAAGCTATGCCACCATCCTCAACGAACCACTATGCTCCTAATGAAGGCGAGGCTTATGATCCACAAGAGGGAACATATACTAGGGTGCCTGGAAGTTGTAGGAAGTTCCTTGTGAAGGCCAGAAGGTTGACGGGGCAGGGCTCCGAAAGTGACATCTATTGGAAGTGTTGCAACCAAACCGAAGCAAGTAGCTCGTGGTCTAGGAGGATTAAGCTCAGAGTAGGAGTTCCCAGCACTTCCCGGAACATCAAAAATCCCAAGTGTTCCTTTATTGCAGTTCGAGAATAAGCACTGGAATTATCAAACTCTCGGATATTGTGGACTGGATAATAAAAACTTTTATTATAACTGATCCTATTAAAAGTCTGTTGTT
Organism: Topomyia yanbarensis; assembly: GCF_030247195.1. Lineage (NCBI taxonomy): Eukaryota > Metazoa > Arthropoda > Insecta > Diptera > Culicidae > Topomyia > Topomyia yanbarensis. The sequence goes on along the minus strand of NC_080671.1, from coordinate 182,375,771 downwards.
AGCTTTGCTCCCTACAGTAAGAACATTTTTGAAGTAGTTGACTGCTAAATGGCCCCTCCTTTCAGCGATTGTATCCTTCGATGGCTAAGTCATCAAACGAGGTCACTGATTCGATCACTGTTCTACAGTGAAATTGCGAAAATCGGTTCCTTCAAAATTTTAATAAATAGTTTGAGTTGCGATGCATTTGTATTATGTGAAGCTTGGTTAACTTTAGATATAAATCTCAACTTCCACGATTTTAATATTATTCTCCTGGATCGAGACACCCTCTATGGAGGAGTGCTTTTGGGGATCAAAAAGTGCCAACTGAAGTTGTCGCTTGTCAAGTAACAACCAAATTGTTGAAGAATCTGCCAGACTCTGTCAAAAGACGCTTGTTGAGCTTATTTAATAAGTTCTTGAGGCTAACATTGTTCCACATGATTGGAGACAAGTGAAGGTCATCGTCATCCAAAAAACCAGGAAAACCAGCCTCCTATCACAATTCGTATAGACCAATTGCAATGCTGTCCTGTATACGGAAGTTGTTCGAGAAAATGATCCTATCCCGCTTCGACAATTGGGTCGAAGCAAATGGTTTACTGTCAAATACACAATTTGACTTTCGCAAAGGCAAAGGGACAAACGATTGTCTTGCGTTGCTCTCAACTGAAATTCAAGCAAAGAGCAGATGGCATCAGTGTTCCTAGATATTAAAAGGGTTTCTGATTCCATTTCAATAAACATTCTTTCAGAGCAGCTGCACCAGCATGGTCTATCAGCGACTTTAAACAACTTTTGACTAAACTTGTTGTTGGAAAAGCAAATGCATTTTTCGCATGGTGACTTATCGACATCACGATTTAGTTACATGGGCCTTCCCCATGGCTCATGTCTAAGCCCTCTGTTATACAATTTCTATGTCAACGACATTGATGAATGTCTTGACAATTCCTGCACGTTAAGGCAACTTGCAGACGATGGCGTGGTTTCTGTAACGGGACCCAAAGCTGTCGATCTACAAGGACCATTACAGAATACCTTGGACAATTTGTCTGCTTGGGCTATCAAGCTGGGTATCGAATTCTCCACGGAGAAAACCGAGCTAGTTGTATAGCTTCTGTAAACTATCGCTCAGGTCTTCACCGTAAAATATCTAGGGGTCTGGTTCGACTCGAAAGGTACTTGGAGATGCCACATTAGGTATCTGAAACAGAAATGTCAACTGTCAAAGGATCAACTTTCTTCGTACAATAACCGGAACATGGTGGGGTGCCCACCCAGGAGACCTAATAAGGCTGTATCAAACAACGATACTATCGGAAATGGAATACGGATGCTTCTGCTTTCGTTCCGCTGCGAACATACATTTTATCAAACTCGAAAGAATCCAGTATCGTTGTTTGCGTATCGCTTTAGGGTGCATGCAGTCGACCCATACGATGAGTCTTGAAGTCGGACTTTTTCCCGCTGAAAAATCGAATTTGGGAACTCATATATCGATTGCTCATTCGATGCGATATCTTGAACCTGATGGTGATTGAAAATTTCAAAAGGTTTATCGAGCTCAATTCTCAGACCCGTTTCATGTCCCTGTACTTTGAATACACGGTGCAGAATATTAATCCTTTTTCTTACAATCCCAACCGTGTCCATTTCTTATATACTTCTGAATCTACTGTTTTCTTCGGTCCACTGGCTTTGGTATTTTCAATCAAAAGTTCACCTCGTTGTACAAACTCAGTGACCATGCTTCAATTTACGCTGCAGAACTAGCTGCTATTCAGTATACCCTTGGAGTCATTGAAACATTACCAGCAGACCATTAATTCATCGTTTCGGATAGCCTCAGTTCCATTGACGTTATTCGCTGGATGATACATGGAAAGCACTTCTCGTATTTTTTGGCATTTTTTCGGGACCACTAGGGCGTATTGGGCTCGTGGATAGTGGTATCTGCGCTTGTGGCGACGGCTATCACGATATCGAGCCCGTTGTCTGGACGTGCAACGAGTACAGTTCGGCCAGGTCTCGGCTAATGGATACCCTCCGGGCCCAAGGAAGACCAACCAATATCCCGGTTCGAGATGTACTGGCAAGCCGCGATCTCCTCTACATGTCCCTCGTATACGCCTTCCTAAAAACCATCAATATACAAATTTAACTGCACATTTTATTTTTTATCATTCTCAGAAGTGTCCTTTCCAATCCGCATCTGAGCCGTACTACGAAATCGTCTGGAGGACTCGAGGAGGACCGCCCGGCGTCCTAGTACATAATTCTTTCTGATGAAGCCCATCCCATTCTGTGACATATGAGGTTGATCTCCCGATGCTTGAAACTGAAAGTTTTTAATTTTCTCCCCCCTGTCATCTTTATCCGCTCTCCCTCCCCTGACTCTTATACACAGAAGTATCTCCCCCTACACCTCTCGCCCCCCCCAAATATCTTCCCGAAGCATTTTATTCTTTCTGTCTCTTCTAGTTTGAACTATTATACTATATAATCTCGCTGAAAGTGCCCAACTCCACTTAGCTAATAGCTCTACTTAATTCCTATGAATCTTTACAAAATTCAATCACCCTAATCTAGTTATTCTTAGTTTTAAGGTAGTTGTAAAAATTGTGCTACATTGTGCTTATTTGCTACAATAATCTCCCTGCTAAAAATGTTAAACCGTATTGCCATAAAAGGAAACGAAAATTATATTACCACCTCGTGTATATGTATACGATAGCTATAAAATCTCCTTAGTTTCATTTAAAAAAATCAATATGTAATCCCCTAGTTTTAAGAAACTTAAAATGTAAAACAAAACAAAATTGACACCTTTAAGCTAATGCAAACATACCTTATCAAAAGACGATTAAATAAATAAAGAGAATATTTAGAGGGGTACTGTCTTCAGTAAAGTTGCTCGAGAAATCAAAGACTACCAGATGGTGACATGTTAGTTTGAGATACTCTTACTATGTGGCGCTAGTGGGCGCACCACCTTTCAGCACATTATAGAATGTGATACATCTCAAAAGTTTAATAACTTAGAAAGATGGTGGTTTCGGCAAAGTGCTAGAGGAGATCAAGGGCTACGCGATTATGAGCTTGAGCTTGAGCTTGTACGACCACCCCTGGCTGCTACTCCGTTATCGATCGGGACTAGCTGAAGTTGCACAGGGAATCAGTAGATAATTATGCTTGGGATTAGCGAAACATCTTTCAATGTGCAACTCCTGGTAATCCTAAAGTGTTTCTGATCAATACCGGCGCCGGCTAGGCCCGAACGTATATCGCGGAAGGAAAGGGAAGGAATTGTTAGTCCGATACATGCTTTTGCTAGAGGCCGTATATACTACTGCGCACTCCACAAGTATCACGGAAGGAGGATATTTTTGTTAGTTAGAGTATAGAAGTTGGATATACTTCTTCTTTACCTACGCCAGAGAGGTGATTCCACTACCTGGACTAGATATCGATCCACCAATTTCATGGACCGGGGACCAACGGCTTTACTTCCCTTTCGAAGGAAGACGCGACCACAGATTTTTTCACCTCAGAAAAATCTCAACGACCTCGGCTGGAATTGAACCCAGACCAACTGGAATTAGTGGCGGTCACGCTTACCACTCAACCACCGGCGCCGTCTGAGATCAAGGGTTACGCGATTATGGACAAATACCGCTCTAAATATTCTCGTTGTTGAGATAAAGAATGATTTTGACATTAGTTGGACATTCGCATTTGCACTAGCGTCGTCTGGTGGGACAATTCCGAATTGTTATTTCCGCCATCCAGAAGCTCTTGACTTTCTGGACAAATTTTCCTAAGACACCACCTTTCAAACCAATCAGTGTTTCGATATATTTCATGTTAAACCCATTCAACGATAGTCACATTCACGATGAGCGGTTCGATTTATTTACTCTCTTTTAAAGTACCCCTGGCGGCACAGTCCTCAACTAATTGGATATCCTAAATTGTAGGTCTAAGTAAGCACACCAACGTTGCCAAAGAAAGTATGACGCCAATTGTTAACGTAGACGTAGTAATATTTAGCCATAGCCCCAATTAGTTAAAATACCATAAGCTATGGGATTCCTATTGCGCGGATACCGCGCAGTAGGAATTCGCGCAGTAGGAACCCGCGTAGTAGGAATCTGCGTAGTAGGACTGTACACATTCTTGTTTGACCAAATTTTGATTTTAATACCCTTTGAAAGGCTTTGATGTTTGAGAAATTCTCTACCTTTCTTTTCTAAGAAAGGTAAAACATTAAAAATCTTCAGCCAAAAATGTGTGCTGTATAACAATTTAATTCAGTCTCTATCTTAGTTTGGCTCTTTTGACAAACGGCATTCGACTTCCTTTGCAGCTACCTGTAAACTGGCATCACTGACAATCAGCCTTCAGGAGACGCTGCTTACGATTTCTTCTACCTAAGCCAGATAAGCAAACTGACCTCCTGTGGTTTCTTACTGATGCACGCCGCCAAACAATTTGGTAATATGCTTTCAATAAGGAAGGACATGAATAAGCTTCTTGTTTCCGTTTTCACATCGTCACTCGCCACTTTCGTTGTTTGCGGTGTTTTATTTCCCCTCTACTCGGTCTAGGTAATTGTTGGTGATAAGAAAGGATTAGGAGTCAAAAAGGTTGTTTCGAGTGCATTAAGCGTGAAGGGTGTTGTACCATAATGGTTTCGTTTTATGCTCCCTTTGTACCTACAGTTCACGGCTTACCTGTATTTATGAGTGGGGGTGAATTTCAATCATAAAATATTCATGAGCATTCCAACCTAGGAACGGCAAAGGATTGAGTCGTTTCGAGGACAACGTCAACGTCGACCATTCCCACGACAGTGTATCTTATTTGTTGTGACCACGCGTTGCCTGAACGGTTGCATATATAGAATGTCGCACCTGTCCTTTTTGTGGTTGGTCACTTCCGCTGCGAGCGTTGTGGTAACGCAAATAATTATCCTCGGCTCCTTTTCGGGTCACGTTTCCGTTGCTTTCTCGACTGGTCACATCGTAGTAAGGTTCCATGTTTTGAAATCTGTATACGCAAACAGTTGTTTAGTGGCAGGTTCAAATGGGATTGAAAATCTGTTTCAGCTGCCTTAAAACAACTGCACTCCATATATCAACTACCAACGCATGTATGAACTGCGGAATCTTCATTAGTAGCATAATTCGAATCGAAGAACGTGTCTATTGATTAGAATGTAGTCAAGGTATGCTCATAGCTCTCAATACCACACGAACGTTAAGCCTTTCAAAACACCGTTGACTCTAGTGCAATCCTCTACTAATGGTGTAGGTAAATTGGCAGCTTGAAAACCAGTTTCGATGGTGCCCGACAATAACACCAGGCTTTTTGCGCGTGGCCGTTTTCGCGATGATGTGAAATTGAGCAAGTTCTCCTCTCACTCGTAGCGCTTTCGGATTATCATTCCGACTTGCACTCAGCTGGTAAACCTGTTTGGGGATGCTACCAGAAACGGTCAAGCAATAAGAGGTTGAAAGCTGAAATTGTAACCCAACAGCAGCATTTTTTTTTCAAGCATTTGACGCGTTTGCGACGATGACGCTACCGGGAATAGATGATGGCGCCATCCACCGAACCTCAATAGCCGGTGATCAGACACCTGAAACTTCGAATGGCTGCCTAAGCTCAAAAATGATTTCAAGGATTGCGTAGTATTAGTGGTTGATGTATTGCAGCTGCCAGCAAGTAACTGAACGCGTGGGCATCTTATATAGATACCCATAAGTAATAGATCAGTTGACCTTTCACGAGGTACCTTGCCTGCTATTCACTTTTGTAGGCTTTGTTTAACTATGCCCGTTGCTGGTGATTGGTGTATCTAATGGTAACCCAGTGGATACTAAGTACAAACGATTACTGCGATTGAGTCTATTAATCAGCTCTAGGATCTGTTCGTATTTCCTGCATTTCGCCACATTATGTAACATTTGAAACCATTCTTTGACTATAGAATTCTTTAGTTAAAAATTGCACAGATTCAGTGAATTTTTAACTTTAGTAGTAGTAATCTTGATTTAAATTTTTTTCATCTATTAAATTATTAAATCAATATTACAGTGTAGTTTGAATGTCGATTACATTGTACACAACTTACCTCGGTTCGATTCACACATACACCCAAAATCCGACGGGTACGTTTCTATTACTTTTGGGTACGATTCTATTGTCTTTTTGGGAACAGACCACGCAAATGTGCATTACGGTATTACAAGTATTACGTTCCCAACCAGGGTTGTTAATCGATAATTAATCGTCATCGTCGATAACGTTAACCACCCGTCAACGTCATCGGAAACTCCGTTAACGATAATTTATCGTCGGATTCATCGTCATCGTCGATAATTCATCGGTGGTTATCGCGATACATTTTGCGTTACTTTCCCGTTTATTGGAGTTGAAGTTGATGCGGTTAACTTTCAATTGTTTTGAAATAAATAACTATTGGAGGACATGTTGTTGGCAGTTGAAAATCAATAGTTTTGGACATTTTCTATGCACAGTGGGGTCCGACGATGTGTCAAAATAGCATTTTTTGTCAACTTTTCGGGAGAGTTTTATATTGAAAGGAAAGTTATTGGCAGTTGACAATCAATAGTTTTGGACATTTTCAATACACAGGGGGTTCGACGATGTGTCAAAATGGATTTTTTCAACTTTTGGGGAAAGTTTATTATATTGAAGAAGTTATTGGTAAGTGAAAATCAATAGTTTTGGGCATTTTCAATGTACCGTCGGTGCGTCAAAATAGAAATTTTTTCAACTTTTCGCGAACTTTTTATATTGAAGAGCAGGTTGTTGGCGGTTGAAAATCGATAGTTTTGGACATTTTCAATTCACAGGAGGATCCACCAGTGCACAGTGTTTCCAAAGTGGCAAAAAGGTGAAAGAAATTCTTTGAACCACGAAAAACATTTTTTAGCTATAGTGTCTTCAGCAAAGTTTATTAATATTTTTTTGCATTTAAAAAGTATTAGTTGGGTGATTAATCCCTCTAAAGCTGAGCAGCAAGTTTTTGTTTGGTCATTTATGAAAATAAAAAATACTTTCTTTGGCAAAGTTGTTGAGAATATCTTGAGTATTAACTTCACTGAAGAGACTATGTGTCTATCTGTCGATTTTAAATTACATTTGTGGAGATTTCTTTGATATACCCCTGAAAATTGCTTTTAAAAATACTTTTCCTGGTAATTTTGTAGAGTTGCAAAATGTTCCAAGATTTTGTCCAGTATAAGAAAATACAGAATTTTTGTAATGTAAGTTTATTTGTATCTCTTACAACTTAGAAGTTATCGAATGTTTTAGTGCCCAAAAAGCAATATTTTGGTATGGAAGCCGCAAATTTACGCAGACGAATACCAATACGAATCTGTAAAACAAACACTATCAAAATCGTTTGGTGGACTCTAGCCTACGTTCAAGTCAAATTCGAGTAAATTCCTTCTTTAGAATATTTTTCTTATCTTAGAGATGCAAAATATTCAAAAATAATAATACTGTACTGTAAGACCTCCTTAAGGGAAATTTTTACTAAATGGTCAGAACGGGTTAAGAGGCTTTGTCGAGGGACTAAAGAAGAATTTTTTAACCGCTCCGATTTATTAAAAAGAAAGAAAAAATATGTTAGTCCAGGTGTTTGCGTTTCGACTTCGTCTCTTCAGAACCAGAAAAAATATGTGCCGATTTTGCCAGTGTCATCGATTTATCAGCCTAAAATTAGCCAAGGGGCTGATAAAAACGGGTCTTCACTGTATTCAAAAAACGACTAAAACTCTATTATGAGGCCGTTCATAAATTACACCACATATTTAAGGGTAAAAGAAGGAAGAATGAAGCATCTTGTTACATAGTGTAGAGAAGAAAGAGGGGGCTTAAAGCTTCCTAACTAGAAAAGGTAATCAAACATTGGAAATATGTATGTATATTCTCTTTTTTAAAATCCGAAATCTTCTAGTTTAAATTAAAATTATAATAAAATCTGTTAATCACCACACCACTAAAATGTGTAGTGTAATTTGTGAATGGCCTAATAATAGTGGTTTAGATGTTTTTTTCAATACACTACAATTTTGCGTGCTATAAATTACTAATTACACAATAGCTCAAAATTTGTTTTTTTTTCATGGTGAAAACAATTTTGATCACCTTTTTGCCGCTTGGAAACACTGTGTACCTGGGACTCTTCTGTGCACAAACTTACTCGAAAAGTTGAAAAATTCAATTTTGATACATCGTCGGACCCTTCTGCGTATTGAAATGTCCAAAATTATTGATTTTCAACTGCCAACAACATGTCCTTCAATAGGTATTTATTTCTAAATAATTGAAAGTTAACCGGATCAACTTCAACTCCAATAAATGGGAAAGTAACGCAAAATGTATTGCGATAACCGATGAACCGACGATGACGATGAAAACGACGATACAATTATCGACGATGACGATGAAGGCGACGATACATTATCGTTAACGGAGTTTCCGATGACGATACATTATCGTTAACGAGTAACGCCGATAAATTATCGTGAAAAATGTATCGTATTAACAACCCTGTTCCCAACCCCCATTTAATTGAAATTATAAAATTCGAAAATAATGGTCCTCAGCGGCGCTCTAACCAAATTTGATGTGGTTTTTTGGAAACGATAAACAAATTTGTCTAGTTTTAGGAACTTTTTCCCCTTTTTTATTTCGAAATGTAGTTACATTTTCTTTTTTACATTTTAAAGACATTCGATTAGCTAGAGATTACTGGGTAGAGAAAGTTATCAAAATTTAGAGCCATAGTACTCAAGTGTGAGCAAGGATGTGAAGTATACAGATCGGAAAACTAGAACAGGCTTAATACCTTACGGGCTTAACTTTTGTCTTCTTTTGATGGCGGTCGAGCTTAGGCATCATAGCTACGAATCACTCAAGTCCACCAGTATGCCTCCTGGTAAAGACAGGCCCCTCTTTACCGGTTCTCACGGTAAAGTTCCGTTGTGAAACCCGTTTTGTGTCGCGTGTCCAACAAAACATGAAAGCAGACCAACGAATTTGCAAAATCATGAAGTTGGACATGCCGCAAGGCGGGTTTTATAACAGATTGAAAAGTGTCCGGATACTGGAGGAACTAGGTTGTAGGAATGTCCCTGGTTGTGGTCAAGTAGACAAAAAATCTCTAAATGCTTTTCAGTGTATTTCATGAAGCTGGGGTGTCAAGCAAGACAGGTTTTATAATCGGTTGAAAAGTAAATATTTCCCGGAATACTCCGGGTTGTGGCAAATTTGCCCAAAAACTTTCAAAATGATCTCCAGTGTACTTGCAAAATCATAAAGTTTGACATGCCGCAAGTCGGGTTTAAGAACTGGTCGAAAATTGTTGTCTTTGCCGGCGAAGCCAGGTTCCCGGAATACTCCAGGGCGTGGTCAATTAGACCAAAAACCCTCAAAATGTTCTTCAGTGCACTTGTTTTGCAAAAATAAAGTTTGATACCCCACAAGACAGGTTTTACAATCGGTCGAAAGTGTCCTGTTTGCCGGAGGAACTAGGTTCCTGGAATACCCGTGTTGTGGCCAATTCCCTCAAAACCCTCAAAATGTCTTTTACCATACTTCTTTCGAAAATTCAAGCAGTTTGACATGCCGAAAGACATGGTTTCAAAAGGGTCCAAAAGTGTCCTCGCCTTGTGGCACTTTTGATTTTGCAAAGCAAGCTCACTGAAAGGCATTTTGAGAGCATTTGTACAAATTGGCCACACTCCGGGGTATTTCGGGAACCGGGTTCGTAGCTTTCAGTGAGCTTGCTTTGCAAAATCATGAAGTTTGAAGTGCCAGAAGGCGGGTTTTGCAACCAGTCGAAGATCGTCCATTTTTACCGAAGGAAACAGGTTCCCGTCAAGTGTTCTGGATTGGTGTACTCCAGTGCACTTGTTTTACAAGATTATAAAGCTTGACACCCGCAAGACGGGTTTTATAATCGGTCGCAGTGTCCAGAGGAACCAGGTTCGTGAAATACCATGGCTGTGGCCAATTCGACCAAAAACCCTGTTGGTAAATGGGTTTATTTTACAAAATCATAAGGTTTTATGCGTCTCAAGGCTGGCTTGAAAACCGCTATGAAAGTTTTCCGGCTTTTGAAAAGGGGGTAACCGACGCGTTAAAATTTATTGTATAAGAATTGATGAAACATAAGTGCGATTCAGAAAGGATTTGAATGTATTGATTAGAGTGACAAGAAAAAAATGACCCCTATCGGCCCACCTCTGAGTCGATTCCTATACCACATGGAATACTTGCACCAAATTGAAGCAAACCGGACAAGTCTAGCTACCGGACCAACGTGCCTGAAGTTTGTATGAGATTTTTCGACAATTTAGATGGAGAAAACCAACTAGCTCACATTTTCGTCGTTAGGTGGCACGTATTATCACTGTAAGTGAATATGATGATATGGTAGTTCATGATATGAGGTTCCGTAGTCCGATTCACAAAGATCACATAAAAGACTCAGCGCGCCAAGTGATAAATGAGTTTGCAGTGGCCGGTTAAAGCCTTGGTCGGATGCCACAGTGGAGTTTCAAAAAATGTAGGAGATTTTGCGAAATCACTGGGCACGGGTGTTCTAAAAACGGTGTTATTTGGCGAAACGTTCGTAGATTTCTCCAATAACTGCGTTGCTCGGACGAAGCCCAGGACCGTATTTTTTCTCTAATCAAACCTGTCGAAATTGGCAGGATGGGCTCAGGACCAACGAAGTCAATCGCTGCACATGCCTTGGTAAATTCGTCAGTGCATTTATTTCCAGTAATACCGCAATGTCCGGGCACCCAGACAAGGTAGATAATGTTGAGAATGCTTAGTTCTTAGTGTAACTTTCGCTGCAGCTAGGGGGATGGCAATCATTAGTACCTATTTTGCACGTAGGGATATCCGAAAGTATACCTGATGACACCCCAGTGGCAGTACTTGTCCCAAATAGACCACGTACTGGTAGATGGACGGCATTTCTCCGACGTCATTGATGTGAGGATTTTCAGAGGCCTACATATCGACTCGGATCATTATATCGTAGTAGCAAAGATTCGTGCTCGATTATCAGCGTCGCGAGTCCAAGAAACAACAGATCGATGCGATTCAATATCACACGTCTTTTGGCGGAAGGTGTAGCAACTGAGTATCGCCAGAAGCTGGATGAGTGGATAGATGAGACCAACGTAACTTGCAATGTCAACAGCATGTGGGAGGCTATCTACGAAGCTGTGACTATAACGGCGCAAGAAGTGATAGATACAATTCAGCGGTGCCAACGAAGCACCAGACTGCCAGAATGTGACGAACGAGGAGAAAGCGGCCAGACGCCGGATGCTACCGACTGCTATACGCCTTAACAGAGAGCGGACCGGAATGATATGCGGATATTTTATGCAACTGTCAACAGTGCGCGGCATAAGTGTTAAGCAGACTGCGACAGCTTTAGGAGTCCTTCATCGGCGAATACCCAGATGGTTTTCGTGAGGGCCGATCAACGACGGATCAGATGCTCAGTCTGCGGATTACAACTTGCAGGCATACGACTCAGTGAAAATAAATGAGCTGCAGATAAATTCCTAGCGTACAACTTGCAGACCCATCATTTGTTCATTGATTTTAAGACGGCGTGCGATTCAGTGAAAACAAATGAGCTGTGGCAGATTATGTCAGAACATGGTTTTCCGGCGAAACTGATTAGATGGATGATTCAAAATCAAGTATTCGGATTGCAGATGAGATCTCAACCTATTTGTGGTCTTAGATGGACTGAAGCAAGGCGATGCACTTTCAAATTTGCTGTTCAATATTGCTCTTCAAGGAGCTATCAGAAGAGCTGGCGTGCAAAGTAAAGGAACTATCATCATAAGGTCGCATAAGCTCCTTGGTTTTGCGGACGATATTGATGTAATTAGAATCGATTATAGAGCAGTGGAAGAGGCCTTCGTGCCGTTTAAGAGGGTATAGTGAGGATAGGCTTAGTCATCAACTCTGCCAAGCCAAAGTACATGGTTGTAGGTAAAGAGAGAGGCAGGTCCGGTGGTTTTGGTTCCGAGGTAGTGATTGATGGTTACGTTACGAATTATTCGTTTATCTTGGTACACTTGTGACTTGCGACAACGATGTTTCCCGTGAGGTCAAAAGGCGTATTGCAGCTGCCAACAGGGCCTTTTACGGTATACGGCTTAGGTCCCGAAACCTGAAAGCGTACAAAATTTGCTTTATACAAGACACTGATCCTCCCTGTCGCTCTTTATGGCAACGAAGCGTGGACGTTGAGGGAGGCAAATAGAAGAGCATTCGGAGTCTTTGGGCGTAAAGTGCTGCAGACAGTACTCGGAGGGGTATGCGAAAATGGAGTCTGGCGCAGACGCATGAATCATGAGTTTTACCAAGTATACTAAATGCAGATATTGTCAAACAGATAAAATACGGCAGACTGCAATGGGCTGATCATATCCCGATCAGAATGAAATAACTTATTATTATTATAACAGAACACAATTTTTGTAACATATTGTGTTAGAAATTAGGTCTCGTTAGTAGTTAAAATAACAGAAATTTATAACAAGTAGCAATGCGAGATATAGTTTTGAAATATTTCTGTTATGTGTTTCTGATCGGGATGGTACGAATATCGAAAACAATACTCGGCAGGAAGTTAGGAAGAGGACCCCGGCTTCGTGGGAGGCCACGAACACGTTGGCTATATTCAGTGGAAGAGGAACTGAGATGCCTAACCGTGCGAGAGAACTGGAAGGATGTCGCCCAAGACCGACAAAGATGGAGCTCTGCGATACGCACGGAAATGGCGAGATGACGCTGTAAACAACAAGGTAAGGTAGGTAGCTTAGTTCTTCGATTTTGGTCCAGCACGCGATCACTAGTTTGAACCGTGATTTGTTCGAGCAAAGGGCCTTAATTGCAGCCTGACTATCGGAGCAGAAGTTTATAACTTTGCCGTACAAGCTCTGTTGACAGGCCGATTGTACCCCGCACATAATCGCAAAGATTTCTGTTTGGAATCCCGATCAGAAACACATAGCAGAAATATTACAAAACTATATCTCGCATTATTACTTGTTATAAATTTCTGTTATTTTAACTACTAACGAGACCTAATTTATAACACAATATGTTACAGAAATTGTGTTCTGTTATAATCTTGTTATTTCATTCTGATCGGGATAGAATACAGTGAGCGAGTGAGATTGTTTCGATCTCATTTCACGATAGTAAATACCAGTACCAACACGTCCCTCCATCAGAGATCCGTCAATGTAACAGACCACTTGCGTTTGTTGTTGTCTCTTCATATAATCAGACAACCACTCCTCTTGAGAGGAAAGCTTCGCATGGAATATCCTATAAGGAAACTAACAAGTGAGTGTAATATCGCTGGGAGCAAGAATATCTTCACCTATGTAATCATTTATGACCACAGTTGTGTACTGGTGGCAAGATCAACATGGTTATTGTTCCAGAGCCCAGTAATCTGCAGTATGTGTGTTCATGATAATGCTTCTTGTTTGAAGTGTATATGAAATGATTTGATATTTAGAAGGGCCTAAAGGGCAGCAGTCGGAGTTGTGGTGAAAGCAACAGCCATTCTTTGCAAATGATTTGCCTTTGACTAGACTGTCATCAGCTCTCCCCTCTGCCACCACATAAGGCATCCGTATGACAGCATTAGGCGTACAATTCTCGACAAACATATGATTACATGACATGACAGTTGGCTTTTAGGCCGTAATCATATGTTTGTCGAGAATTATCATAAATCCAATAGATGTATTTGGGTTTGATACCCCAGGTGTTTCAAAAAGTTCGTCGTATTACAAACTAAGTTAGTATGAAAAAGTGTGAATAAACAATACTCAATGCAATAAACCAGAATTTTTAGATATATTTCATCGAAATAAAACATTGTTGAAACGGTGATACCGCGAAAAACGCATTATTTTCAAATGATTAGTGCGCGTCGTTTCGGTGGGAATTTTAATAAAAAACAGCTTTAATTTCCTATTTTTGCTTATATTTTCAAAATCTAGTTGGGGCATTATCGTACGAAAAACATCTGATGACACGCTTCTAATACACATAAGTGTTTGAAGATATTCAAGCGTTGCCAATTTTGTCGGCTCTAATTGTCAATTCACCTAATTTTCTCTTGTCGAGGCTCTACCTAGGGGGTTCCAGTTCAAACATGCGATTTAAATGTTAACTTCCATCCAACGGGTTTCAGTTCTCGCCATAATCGGTGCTGGAACGGCTGTGATCGTGAGATGGAAACGATCGACGATTTATAGTTTGGGAAAGGGGCGGCAGTTTCCATTCGCGCAATACCTGTCCCAACTTACTGGCACCAGACCCGTTCCATTTCTGGCCCGAACATGTTTCAGCGTGGCTGTGTGAATTCACGGGGCTCGTCGCTAGTGCCAACCGCTTGAATGCACTGTGAAAGGCATGGTGGGACACGTCCACGGCACAGTTGTTCCAGAAGGGGGTTTCTTCGGCTGGCTTCATCTGGCATCTGCATAGGCTCCAACCAGCAAAGCAACGACGATTGTACGAAGCGAATTTACCCAGCCAGTGTTGATCGTCTTTTTCCGTTCGTTTGTTGAATCATGTTTTCAGCGAGAGGGGAGGCAAAGGACGGTTTATGGCAAGGTCATAGAAGGCCGTGCTGGATCGCACACTCTCCTCATTGCGATCGTTCGTTCGAGCTTCGTTGCAAACGCTAAGTAAGGCGGGAAAAAAGAAGCGAACACAAAAACAAAGTATTGAGAGGATTGCGAGTAGGTATTTGTGCTGTGAGAAATGGAAAGAAAATTAGCTTTCAAAAGAAAAGGCGAAAATTCAACGGTTTGAACTTTTGTTTAACTATGGAGCGGCTAGAAGAGGCGGCAGAAACAGGTTCGATGTTATAAATGAAGAGCGGAAGAAGTTGCGTGAGACTTTATTTTGTGCCGAATCATCCCGCTTGCTCCATATAAGTAATCCAGCAGCGAAATGGTAATGAGTCAAATGGAACAAGATTGTACGAAGAAGAGTTTAGCGCGGAAAACATTGTTTTTTAAGTTATCTTATCCGGGTTGAAGAACAGTTTTCAGTTTGGTTGCAAATAAGCGGTACTAGAAAAACTATAATCGAGTTTCAATGACAAAATCATCAACAACAACCAATACGCTGGCAAAGCTTACTATTTTTAAAATTATATTTTCACTTGAAACTTGAATGTGCTTATATTGTATACAACCTGCGAAATCCGCCTATGAAACATGGCTTTTGGGAATCGAAAAAGACTGTTAGGCCCATTGACCAATTTACGCTCGTATATAAATATTTGTTATAAGCACTAAATATTATCTGAACAGCAGTAATGATATTCTCGTTTGTTATGAACAGTTTCACAGGTCAAGGTTTGTACAACCAAGCAAGTTCCATAAAACACTAAAGCAGCTAACTTTTCGTTGAATGCATTTTTTGCTGAAATTTGATTTTCTTGGATTTGATTGATTTGGCACATTTTTGCCTTTCTCACATAGCAAGGTTATGTAATCACTCTGAAAATCGACAGCCCTATCCAACAGACGATGCTTAAAATATAAATACACGCGGAGAGAAAAACAATGAATTTGGCTGCACGGTTTGCCAAGTTATTTTGTCTGCTGGTTTTGGCAATCAGGAGTTTTGTGTAAACAGTAAGTGACTTGTTGTTTTAATGAATGTTTGACAAATTTCGTTTGAGAAATATTTCACAAAATACGCAATCATGCAATCCGAAAACGCATTGATTCACGTAACTGAGCCTGTCTAAATGTTCTTCGTTGCACTAGAGAGGATATATCGAAAATACAGTTGATGAGTAATAACAATTTTCTCGCACAGTTGGCACTTTGCTGATGCTATACAATCTTAATATTTATGACAAATATCACGATAATAGGGTAAAACTAGTCGATAAGTTCATAGTGTTCAGACTTTGCATTTACCATTAATATAAAATGAGAGACTAGACAGTCAATCAATGGCTTTGTAATGTTTACAATGCGTTTAAATTTACTCATCCTTTATTTGTGCCATAAAAGTTATTTAGTATGTGTATATATATATATATATATATATATATATATATATATATATATATATATATATATATATATATATATATATATATATATATATATATATATATATATATATATATATATATATATATATATATATATATATATATATATATATTATATATATATATATATATATATATATATATATATATATATATATATATATATATATATATATATATATATATATATAAAGTTTACACTCTTTGAATGTAAACATGATTACATGCATTTCTTTTTATTTCAATGTCAATACTCCCCACGAGTTACATCCTAAATCCGCCATATTTGTTTACATTGCTCGTTTGGAACCGTTGTTTTGGGTTCGATTGGAACTTTTGGTTTCAGTCTTCGTGCATCTCTATACAATCATCTCTGCCCTATCCCAGCCAGAGGGCCATCGGTGGAGCCAAGAAGAGTTTTAATTACATATTAGTTTCAATCTTAAAATCATTTCAAATCAAATTTTTCACTGATTTGCATTAAATGAAGTTAATACTTATCGCGTATATTGTATAATGCACAGTTCAAAATCGAAATTTCAGACCCCACATTCGAATTTATTTTCCCCAGAGGTCCAATTTTTTTTAACTGATGCAGGTTTTCAGGAATTTTCACGGCGTAGCTATGGGTCTTTGAAGGAATTGTTCGTATGAATATTTCCCACAATCAGATTAAAATTAAGATTAGGCATGGCTTACTATGATCGCACTAAAAAAATAACTTTTTATACTGACGAGGTAGAAAGTTTCGACAAAGTTTCAGAAATGCTCGTAATGAAGAACTTTGTTGAAGAACTTAAACTTGTAGAATTAAAGGTTATCGATTTATAAATCGTTTTCTATGGCTAAGGGGGTTGCAGTGCGAATTTAGTTTTTTTAATATAACTTTTTCCATGGTTACTTATCATGCACACGACACTCTAGACAAACGTTGCGGCTTTAAAACCAGATAGTATTGTTAAAGACTGTATGTAACAATACACATTAGTTTCAAAGTTATTGAAGATTTTAACATTTTTAACGACAACTTAACTACGTAAAAGAAAGAAAGGTGTTAACCAAAATGCACGAAACAGGTACTTTTTTCAATATCTAGACTATGCACATTAAAGCTAAGAAGGTTTGATCCGTTGCACTTTAGAAGGGAATGAATAGGGTAAGCTTACTTTACCATGTTTCTTGACTATTTCATACAAAAATAAGCAAAAAATTTTTTTTTTTAGATTTTTTGCGAATTTTAGTAATTTTTGGTTTGATATTCAATTACAAGTTTTATTTTCATTTATACGTGATTATTTCCGGTTTTATGAATGTGGGAGCAAGAATGTGGAGTTTTAATATCATTAATAGATCCCAAACTGATATATACAATATCATCAATAGATCTCAAACTGATATATACTCAAATACACATGTCACAATGATTTTAATGCTTACAGAAGAATGTTATACCATTTATTACTAAATTTTACAAAAAAAATTTTTTGTTGATTTTATTGTTGAAAATGTAAAAAACTTGAAAAAGGAAGCTTACCCTATTTGTATGGTTCTAGAGTTTCACTGATCAAATCTTCTTGCCTTTGTTATGCAAAGTCTATACATTGAAAATAGTCCCTGCTCCTCCATTTTGGTTTTCACCTTTCCTTCTTATACGTAGTTGAAGTTTGTGTAGAAAATGCTAAAATCTACAATAACTTTGAAACGAATGAGTAGTTTTAGATACAGTTCAATAAGTCATGCTGGAAAAAGTTATATTAAGTTAGTCACAGTGGAAAAAGTTATATTAAAAAAAATTAATTTTTAAGGAGTTACCATAGAAAACTCTTTATAAATCGATAACCTGTAATTCTACAAGTTCATGTTCTTCAACAAAATTCTTCATTCCGAACATTTCTAAAACTTTGTCGAACACTTCAACTTTCTAACTCGTCAGCATAAAATGTTATATTTTTAGTTCGATCATAGTAGGCCATGCTTAATTTAAATTTTTATCAGATTGTGGGGAATATGGGAAACGATTCCTTCAAAGACACCCTGTGAATATAATTTGGCCTCTAATGAATTAAGTTCACGTTTTTGGGGTTTCTGACCACTGTGGACGCGCTATTTCCCTATTCCGTTGACACTCCTCTAATACTAAAATTTAAAATTGATTAAACTCTTTAGGGGCCGTCCATATACCTCGTAACGTGGACAATTAAGGGGAGGGTAGAGCTCATGACGCTTGTCCATGGGAAGGGGGATCGGGGTATTTGAAATGTCTACGTGGACTTTTCATTACATTTTTGTCTTCTATAAAAAAACGAGAAAAAACATTCTGTCTGAATCAATTGATTGAATCTACTGTACCACTAATTTTGGATTTGACAACTTGTGGTTGAAATTACGAGCCTATTCAAGGATCCATAGGTTACTGCAATTGTATGTTATTATGATTAATTGTGATTAATCTTAAAACGGTAGAAGATCATACTGTCGTTCAGAAAAGAGATATTTCCATGGAAATTTCCTAAAAGACTATAGAAGTGTATGATATACTGTGTTGAAGTTTGGGCGATTTTATTAAGTCCTTCTTCGCCAGGATATAGGAAAATTTTCTTAAGACCCACTGTTTATGACATTGCCCGACAAAAAATCTGGAAAGTCCACGTGGAAATCGTGTGGAGGCTGTAGGGGTACAGGAATTGTCCACGCTTGTCCACGAAGGGGGGAGGGGGAGTTGAAAATGAAGTCTTTTTGTCCACGTGGTATATGGAAGGCCCCTTAGTAATTGAAATTAAACTAATTTAGTGGTTGAAAATATTTTCAGATTCTTGTATTCTTGTAATTGGACACGAATTATACGTATTTTGGTCACTCGAATTTACATTTACCGCAAAACTTTACTAGCTATTCTACCCTCTATTCCCCATTAGGTGGCTTTTTAATACGCGATGGGAAATAGAATGGCTAGTAAAGTTCTGATGATGGCTGAAAAGAAACAGTCGGCCGAAACGTAAACCAATTAACTTTTTTCCGTTCATTTTCACTGAAAAACATCAATAAAATCCGCAAAAATAAGTTCACGGTGATCCAAAATCGATATTCATATAACTCTGAATTTGCTCCATCGCACTAAAACCATTCTGGTCAAAACCAAAAATATTTTTTTTTTAAATTTGTTATTTAGTTAAATTTTACCTATTTAACCTTTACATTTCCAAAAAATTTATTTTAATTTTGGTCTCATTTCGTCAATTGTAGACCTATTTGGATGGAATCTGCTATGTTAAAACTTTTGGTTATTTATACAATACTTCCTGAGCCCTCCTATTATGCCGAATTAAGTACAGGAAAAATTAAATTACTACTTTGGAACGTTTTGTTGCGAAAAAATTAACGTATGGAATTTCATGCGCTGGGCTGATAATATATCAAAAAATCATTACAAAGAAAACTCGGCTAATATCCTTATATTTAGCAAAAAATCGAATAATATCTTCAACCTTGCGAGATCATTCATTTAGCAGCTTTATGAATGATTTTAACATTTCTCTCCCCTCTCGTGCCGTTTCGTCTCATGATAGATTCGTTGCATCATACCATCTTTCCCTCAAACTTTGTAATTATTTTAAGACACAGAACATTTTCTTGCGAGAATTTAAATAAAAAATATTCTGGTTAGGCAGGTTTTGGATCAATAAAAAACTTGGGATTACTAGGAGCTGCATATTGAAGGATGATTACTTACTTGCAGATATTATCAGTCATTGATTCACTGTGCAATTTCAGTTAGTCCGGGTCAATAACGGAATTGTTCCCAGTAGGGGTAATCCAAGGTGCTTAGAGTTAGAGAATAAAAGCTCCTTGGGGGTAATCATACAAGTTCAAGCTCAAGAAAATTTCAGTGGAAAACAGTATTGATTGCTCTATATATTAATAAGAGTAATAGAATTTTTCTGCCTCCAACAGTAAGTAGCTGATGTCTTCACCAAAAAAGAGTATTTTCCGAATACGCCTATTTTAGCTACAAACTTGTATACGGTCGACTCAGTTGTAATCCAATTGAATCCCAAGTGAGGACCAATTTCTAAAAATATGTTGCGCTAAGCCCACTTCCAATCATTCACGCCCAGTGTCTGGATCAGCTGTTAAGAGGATCATCCTTCTTCCTGGCAACAGCAATTACCGCAACGGGAACTGAATGTCTATAATTAGCGTCACGAGCGGGATCGACATGAAAATCCGTACGCAGGAAACTCCATCCGATCGTGCTTTTCCAATTAAGCACCCTACATAGGAATAAGACCGGAAAGGAAATAAGAACAACAAAAACAGGACATGTGTGCACGGTCTCGCCTGGTTCACCATAGCTGTTGTAATAATAAAAGAGATTTTTCGAAAGTGCACCCAAAAATAGTGGTAAACAATGAACTGGTGCGCGGCTGCTCGCCAAACTGCAACGTTTTGAACGACACCCGAAAGGATATGTGGTTCGAAAAGGAGCCAGATGATGGAAAGGAAAAGAGAAAAGGAGAATATGAAACCAAATGCCATACAGCACACCCTCTGTCCTAAATCGGTAGGGTCTCTGTTGTTAGAGACTAGCACATGCGCCCAGAAACGGCATTTCCCTTTGTCGTCTTTGTCCGACGGGTATACGTCCCCTTTTCTCCCTTACTCGTAAATTGTCGATGCGTTCTAAAAGCGATAGATTGATATTTCGAAAGAGGAAAAATAAAATTGCTTGAAATTTCACTTAAGTGAGAACGGCATTTGAATTGTAGAAGTTTTTCCATACAAATATTGCGCTGATGATATTAAATATAACAGCATATCGCAAGAATAGTAAGCTGAAAAAGAATGTTTGATTCAAGAATGGAATAATTTACTACACAGAAAAAAATATTTTGTGATTTTAAGTTTATTTTCATGCACATATTTGGAGCATGAATATAAATGTAAAATTAAGTTCCACCAACTAATTTTATTATAATTTTACACGTGGATTGAAAATTACAGTTTCTTTAAACGGAAAGCCAATGCACATCAATGTATTTTTACTTGAATACTGCAGTAAAATGAATGACATGTAATATTACACGAATGAAAGTGTAAAATTGTATGCTGTTTGATGCTCCAATGGATTTCAACGTAATTTTCAATCAAATTTTTGTTTCAATCGTTGTATGTTTACATTCGTATTGATTTACATGTGGTTTAAATTTCATTATTTTTTGGTGTGTACCACGATGCATTTCATGGTGCATAGATAAAGTGCTATGTTGCAATATTTTTAATAACATTTTGATATCATTTACATTACCCTTCGGTTGGTTTGGTAAAAGTAATCACCAGTGTTTGCCTTTTTCATATAGACAGGTTATGTTATGAGCCGAACTCTATGGTTTCCTGGAAGTGGTGGCCTATAGTACGAATGCTGACAGCCATGGAAAAATTCGAGCCTAAATTATCAAACCTATTTGCTATTGGATATGATTACTTTCAGAAATATTTACGATAGACACGCCGATAGTCCAAATCGTCTAGTAGTCGGTTCAAGGTGGTTAAACCATAGAGGAATTTCAAAAACAGATGCCGCATTTTACCACTGACCCAAGGCGCGGAAAAGAAGAAGAAACAAATTTAAAGTAAGTGCAATTAGTGACTGTTAGGTCCAAGTGGGTGGTGGATGATCCATATTCATCCCACCCATTTGAATATATTAGTTAGAGCAGTGTCTGCTATCTCTATTCAATGCATTAGGTCAAATGGTAGGATAATTAAGGATACATTGTACGCGACCTTTTGTTTCACTCAATCGCGAGTATTTTACATTTTCTTCCAAACCAAATTTTTAATGGTACTGCTTCTTAGGAACGAAGCGAGTATAATGATACAAAATGAAATCTAATCGCTGTAAGCCGAGTTATAATCAATTTAAGGAATCGCGGTAGGGTGCTACGCATGTTCAATTAAATTTCAGGCCTTTATCTACAATAGCATGGATCGTGGTATAGAGTAAAGCCATGTCAAGTGATCCTCGAATTTTTCGCAAAATCACCGATCTTCATTTTATTGGATAGGGATTATGGCGAATAGCTTTTGGTATAAATATTTCGTTAAAACACCTTTTATTCATTAAGATATTAACCCTTAAACTTTATTGTATGATAAAATTGTGCATTTTATATCTCAAAAACTACTAAAGATAATACAATGATTTTTTGCACAATTATGGAATGATATTTGCACTATCTAATAAAAATATTTTTACTGTATAATTATGCGTATAACGGTACTTTGCATCTATTTAAAAATTTCAATTGTATTTTTTCATGTGTTCTTCACGCTAAAAATTTTCAAAACGTATGTCAAATTATGCGGCAATCTTTAACCTTCAATAATCTGTATTGATTATTTTTCATTTTTGTTCCTATCGAGAGTTAAGGCTAGTTTACAGTTCGGAAAACGTGTCACGGGATTTGGGTCCCTGTGTATTTTAAATGGAGCTCGGGATTTCAAATCCCGTGACGGGAAATAAGTCTACACAAAAATGACAGTTTTCATGAAGTGTAAACCCAACCGCGGGAAACATCACGGGATTTTAAAACTCTCCACACAGAAATCCGTCCGGGAACAATTCAACACAAATTGTTTCCGACGGGGAAAATAGTATTTTTATAAAGTTTACAATTCGCTGCAAGTTTGATACTGTTTGTATTTTTAAGAAGCAGCAGAGTTTTTGGTTTGACAGTTTGGAGAGATCTCGGCGGGAAATTTTCCCTGATCAAATCCCGACGCAAATCCCGTGTGAAATCCCGCGATCCATTTCCCGAACTGTAAACTAGCCTTTATAGAGGATTTTATAGCAGTGCGCTCTTTCAACGCACGGCCCACTTTGATGCAGCCCGCGAGAACGTATATATTGGCAACGCCGCAAGTTGCAACGTCCTAATGTGCATTGCTTTGAAGGAGCGTATCTCATGTGCAAAATTGGCATCTCTGAGATTAAAGCAAAAAGTCAAGCTTTTCTTTATGGATTATTGAAAGTGAATGTATTGTTCAGGAGTTATTTAATTTTCTGTCACTCAATACCTCGGACAAGCGCGCTCGGATATTGACAGCCGATGAGCAAAGTTGAGCAGTAGGCATGTTTTAACCTGCGTTGGCATATTTTTTGCAAATTGACATTTTTACCACATTTTATTGTCAGTTCATTTGTCTGAGAGGCAGCACGGTATATTGCGAATCTTTTCTTAAATCCACATTACTACTTTTCAGCCATGCACCATCGGGCCTTGCGTTAAATTACGCGCTCATTTAATTTGCATCAGTGCGAGTGAAAAAACGTTTTGACGTTTGTTTTTGTTTTGATCGCACTCGAGTGTTTCCCATATAGCAATAATTTGACGAAATGCTAGATTATCTCAAAATAGACAAAGTTTACTCAAAAAACATTCGATTGTTTTATGTTATAAATATGGGTCGATCACACGAATTATGTATTCCGTTAGAAAAAAATCATAAATGTGTTCGTCGTATCTGGTTAACCTACCTAACGTATCCATGTGGAGTGATAAATTTAAAAATTATATTGGTCAACACATGTGTGGTATAAGTCGTAATGGGTTCAAAAAAATACTACGAAAATAAATTTGGACATGAACAAAACACAATGTTCGTTAAATTTTAAAATTAAATTTTGCATCCCATGTTTAGAGTAATGTGTTCCTCAATTACGCGTTTAGAATATAGGATTTTTTTCTTCTTATAGTGTTTGCCAAAGTAATGGAACTGGAATATTCGTTGACTCAACAGGTTCATGCGGAAAACTGTAACGTTGATGATTAACTGAAATTCGATAAAATAAATAATATCTTACCAGAACTTCGAGAACAACAAATTAACAGAATTAACAGAAGCAATAGGGATAAAAAAAAACCTTAACATCGATGCGATTGAACAACAGATTCTAAGTAACCTTTTTTTTTTTTTTTTCAAAAGACACATAGTTGTTTAAAGGTAATATCACTCGGTGAAAATAAAAACGTGAAATAAAATGCTGTTGTCATAAGATTTACCATTCTCCTATATTAATGTTGTAGACTAAAAATGAATTTGGATATAACGTAGATATACTCTAACAAAAGTGTTTTTATGATGTTAATGGTTAGAAACGTTAAATTATATTAATAAAACAAATATTAAGCAACTATAATTTTTGTTGTTTACTCCGGTCAAAAAATTTTAAAGCATCTCAAAATATCCGGAAAAAAACATCTTCGATAATCCGTATAAAAATTTTACCCTTTTGCACTAATCGAGATGTGGTTTCTTTTAGTCATGCGATGCGCACTTCCAACGCGATGCGCATTCTGACGGTGCGACGTTGCCAATATGTACGTTCTCGCGGGCTGCATCAAAGTGGGCCGTGCGTTGAAAGAGCGCAATGTTATAAAATCCTCTATAACTCTCGATAGGAACAAAAATGAAAAATGATCAATACAGATTATTGAAGGCGAAAGATTGCCGCATAATTTGACGTACGTTTTGAAAATTTTTAGCGTGAAGAACACAAGAAAAAATACAATTGAAATTTTTAAATAGATGCAAAGTACCGTTATTCGCATAATTATGCAGTAAAAATACTTTTATGAAATAGTGCAAATATCATTCCAAAAAATCATTAAATTATCTTTAGTAGTTTTTGAGATATAAAATGTACAATTTTATCATGAAATAAAGTTTAAGGGTTAATATCTTAAAGAATAAAATGTGTTTTAACGAAATATATATACCAAAAGCTATTCACCACATTCCCTATTCAATAAAATATACCTCATGAAGATCGGTGATTTTGCGGAAAATTCGAGGATCACTTGACATGGTTTTACTCTATATCGAGTGCACTACCATTTCTCATCTTCAAACAAAACTATTCTTAGGAAATGGTGATAAAAGTTTACCGATTTCAACTAAACTTAGTATTTGTTTGCGAACGTTGAAAAGTAAAACAGTCTCAGTCAAAAAAATACTACCATCAACGTTATGAGTTAATACACTCATTTATTGTACATCCAAATTCGCAAATCATAAGTCTTACTTACGTCAGCTACACATTAAGTAAAAGTGGAAACCAATCTGAAAGAGTCTAGAGTGCGCTTTTAAGGGGTCTCTTGATTCGTGTACCCAGACAAAGTATTTACTCACAATTCGCAAAAACAAAACAATCAACTCGAAACGGAAAGCAATCATAACACAGTGCAGCATCACAGTCGGCCTCTAGAGAGCAATCATCGCCACTTCGAGATGTGTTTCCTTTCCATCACTTGGTCGCTCTTTCGGTTGTTCTCTAACCTATCGCCATCGGCTGTCTCATTTATAAACTATCCAATATGTATCAGCTAGTAAAGTAATCGAAGTGTTAGGCTTCGGGGTTTCTAAATTAATATTTGAAAGCAATGCATTGGAGTTAGGAATGCGCAGTTTTTAACGAATTTATATTGTTGCTTTTTTTAATTTTCGACATCCAAGAAAAGTAGACGTACCTACAACATACGCTTAAAAGCACTTGTTTTCTGTGACAATGTGACCGTACTCACCATTTGCGCTTGTAGATATTCCTGGAATTTTATATTCACTTTCATAAAACGGCGAGAGATAATTCCTATAACCAATAGAATAAAAACATGTCACCACTGCTTCTCTTCAGTGATGTAAAGGTTTTTGTATTTTTTGATATTGCTGAGTCAAAATTTCTCAAACGGGTCCCCCAAATTAGACAAAATTACAATTTCGATGGAAGATCCAATTATTCGGTAGTATGTTGCATTGGAAAATGAAATCCAGATGGGTATTAACATAATTTATTTCATTTTTGTTTATTTATTTAAAGGCTTAAAGCCTCATCAGCCATTCGCCTTGCGAGAAAGAATAAAAAATTGTAATTAACATCGGATTATTTGCATTTACAAATCATTGTTTTGTTATATAGGTGTTATTACTGTATTCTTAAGAAATGTCAGTGGCAATTCCTCTCGGGCGTGGTCTTTGGCGAGGATCTCTCTGATGGAGTTCGGTGGCTGCCGGAGGTCACAGTACTCCGGGCAGCTCACTAAATTTTCAGCCGTCGGTGAATATCCGCGCGCGATTGTTATACCTGGTGGCCATCAGGCGGTTGCATTTGGCTCTGGCTTCACTACCAGCAGCGACAGCGCTCAGTTCTGCAGACAGATTTGTGTCCAGGTTGAGTCCGCAGGCGTGCCAGGTCCGGTCACGAACTCAATGTAAGCGGGCGATCGCTGGCAGATCCATGTCTGTGTATTCCCGATGGATCTCGTTAGCTATCTGTAGCAGGTCTCTCCTGCAGTACGTTCCAATCCCAATGCTCTTCTAGTGAGTGCAGTCGCCCAACGAAGAGGGAGAATCCCGGCTTCCATGCAGGCCGCCTCGGCAGGCGAGCTGGGTAACAGACCAGAGGCAGCGTGAATTGTTCCGTGCTATTCGTGATCTAACGCTAGATGTCGACCGCCAGATGGCACGAGAGTGCAATGATGATGTTTTTATTTTCATCTGTCAAAACACATTGGAAAGTAAATTCTGAATTTTAAAAATTCAATCAATATTATAATTAAATGTTATTTCTTCTAACGAAAAGTAATATTGATGAAGAAAATATGTTTCCTACCTCTGAAAAATATCCAGATGGTAAATTTCTTGTTACATCACTAAAAATTCGTTCATCCAGTTTCAATTTATACTAAAATGAAATTCAGATATTAAAATTTCGATAGAAACACGATGGTGGGCAAAAATCACTGGATTAAAGAGTGCAGGTGTTGGCAGTAGAGGTTATCCACCGATAAATCCAACTTCTAGATAAACATTTTCCATACCTAAAACAACCAATCTAACCTCAACAATACAAAAATAACTCCGGATCTCAATAATTCGCAATAAAATATTGAGTTCAACTGAATGTTTTGATGTCAAACGAAAGAACCAGTGTTTTCTTATCATCCGTAATCAAACTTTTAGTGAATTTTAAAACAATTAAAATAGAACAACCATCCTATATCATCAATGCAAGAAAATATTTTCATCATCATTTGATTGGTACCAAAAATGAAATCTAGTTGGCGCATCGAGCGAAAAAGTTTCACGTTTGAGAGCCAATAGCGGGTTTGAAATGTTGATGAGCCCTTCCGTATTGCAGGACGTTAGCTCAAGCCCGTCTTGCTGTGGACTAGAGCCTGGCTAATGTTCAATGCAGTGTGACGATTAGTCGCAACCGACTCCGGCAGTCGGCTTTGGTACGTTTGGAAGTGTGTCGACGGTCTACGGTTATCCCCAAAATCTTCGGTTCCTTACGGTAGGTAACGACCGCTACCTGTCCAAGAGAAAATAACTGGTCAATAACCCAAGCATACTATTTTCTGGTATCATACCAAAACCTGGTATTAATTGATTATTAATACCTCATTGAGGTATTATGCAGGTATTGAAGAATCAATCTTCAATACCTGCATAATACCTTAATGAGGTATAATAATTTATTTTAGTGTTACTTATGTATTACAGTGAGTTTTTCAAATACCAAATCAATGCCTTATTAAGTACCTTCATATAATGAATTTTGTTATTGGAGGTTTTGTTATTATTCAGGTATTATAATAACACGGTTCATTATCAACTAGTTATTCGTAGTGCATGTCTCAGTTATTAGTTCAGGTATTTTAAAGGGCGAATACGAAATTATTGCGACATCGAAAATGTCTTGCCAATTTTCTTATAATGTTTAAAATCAA
The DNA here is from genome assembly GCF_030247195.1 of Topomyia yanbarensis. Taxonomy (NCBI): domain Eukaryota; kingdom Metazoa; phylum Arthropoda; class Insecta; order Diptera; family Culicidae; genus Topomyia; species Topomyia yanbarensis. Next base: position 182,347,811 of record NC_080671.1, on the reverse strand, counting down.
ACCAAAATTTTAGGGTAGTTTTATACATATATTTACTTCAAAATAAAAGTTAATCGATGGAGCCTTGAGTGTAGAATTGAACGCATTTTCGCTTGATGCCCTCCATCACAGTCATTACAGTGTCATCCGGTACCAGTTTTTCAGTTTTTTCCATTTTCTTAACATGTCCTTCTCGTCTTTGACTGTCTTCTTGCTCTTCCGAAGTTTCCGCGTCATCATTGCCCAGTACTGCTCCACCGGACGCAGCTCCGGACAGTTTGGCGGATTCATGTCCTTTGGAACAAAATGGACAGAATTGGCCTCATACCACTCCAGGACACTTTTATAATAGTGGCATGATGTCAAATCTGGCCAAAATAGCGGAGCTTCGTCATGCTGCTGCAAGAACGGCAAAAGGCGCTTCTCGAGGCACTCATATTTGTAGATCTCGCCATTTACTGTGCCTTTTGTCACGAAAGGCTCACTCCTCAGTCCGCAAGAGCAGATGGCCTGCCAAATGAAATATTTGGAGGCCACCTTCGACATTTTCTTCTTCTTGCTCTTGCCGGTGAAAAACTCCAATCCCGGAATTTGCTTAAAATCGGTTTTTATATACGTTTCGTCGTCCATCACACAGCAGCCATATTTTGTCAACATCTTCTCGTAGAGCTTCCGTACCCGAGTTTTAGCCGTCGATTGATGCCGCTAATCGCGGTTTGGGAAGTTCTGTACCTTGTATGTATGTAGTCAAGCTCTCTTCTTTGCATTCTGGACGTAGCTCCGCGACATGCCGATCTTTTTAGCCAAATCACGGCTTGAGACGTTGGGATTTGCTTTAATCATCCGCTTCACCTTTCTCTCCGTCTTTTTGTTCTCCGGTCCCGGTTTTCTTCCAGCTCCTTTGCCATGGTCGAACGTCAACCGCTCTTGGAACCGCTTCAACACTCTGGAGACGGTTGAATAGTGAATGTTCAACATTTTTCCCAACTGCCGGTGCGACAGGTCAGGAAATTCCAAGTGTTTGGATAGAATTTGTTCTCTCGACTCGCGTTGGTTCACCTCCATTTTCGTTGATTCGAAAAATACGACTTCGAGTTTGACAGCATGTAAACAATACACATCAATGAGAAAGTGTGCAAAATTTGGTTGATTTTTTGGTTGATGATTGTAAAAAAGTTATGTTCAGGAATCAGAATATATTGGCTCAAATGGCACGTTCCCCGTACATAGTCGGGGATTTGTGCCTTAATTTATGCCCTGTTGAATGTGTCGCAATAATTTCGTGTTCGCCCTTTACCTCTTATGCAAGGCTCCTCAATACCTTATTGTGGTGTTCAAGTATTGGGTTCAGTATACCTGAATTTGGTATTAAGAAGTTATTTTCTTCTGCTCGGGTAGTTCAGCAGGATCAGCCTTCCGGTTGCAATGTGGTTTTTGTTGCAGCAGTGTGTAATCACGCTTTTAGCGGGTGCCATGTTAAAACCGAATGATTCCGCTCATTTACGACGGGTTCGTCCGATGGTTCTTCCTATGGCAACCAACACGATGTTATCGACGTAGACGAAAACATATATCGCCGCAGGCAGACTGGCGAACAAAGAGTTCATGTTCACCAGGAACAGTGTTACAGCGAGAACGGTTCTCTAGGGAACGCCGTTGTCCTCCGGAAAGGCATCGGATTGGGTACCCCCGATTCCTACGCGGGATCTACGAACGGACAGGTAGTCGCTTAAGAAGCGGTGATCCGGTGATCACCCAGTTGGCCAGCTGTTGCAGTACTTCGTAAGCCACACGGTGTTATATACCTTCGCAACGTTGAGTATGGCGATGTCGTCGTGCAATCCGTCGGTTACGCATTGGCGCGCCACATCTCCTAAGCTGGCGAGGTACGCACCGATTCCTGCCCCACGTCGGAACGTGAACTGGTGATGATCCAAAAGTTTGCCATCCTGCAGTAACTCCATCGTCTTGGCAAAGCATCTGCACTATTGTGCTATTAGAGCTCTTGCTTCGGGAAAGGAAAGCTTTTGGGAAACTTTCGCTTTAATGGTGGCATCCTCTTCCATGTATTTAGAACACTTCTTTGCTGTAGTTGGGTGCTCGCCACTGTAGTTTAAGCACTTCGGGACGTTGATGTATGGGTTATGTCGATCTGAATAGTGTTTCAGGCTTCAGTTCAGACAAGTTCCCTGGTTGGGGCACACCCTTGTACCGTGCCCGAATTTGCCTTAGCGGTAGTACAGCATTGGGGATGGTAGTGCGTCCTAGTCCGAGGTAAATGTATTCGGGGAGGGTTGAACCACGAAAAGATATCACCATCAGAGGAGAATTGCTCAGTACTCCGTGGTGCAGCTTGGTGATCCAACGCACTGCTCGACTCCTTGACCCTTCAGCTCGTCAAGAAGTTCTTCGTTTCGCATGTCTTTGGTATCAATATCGGAAACGACACCATGAGTGATGTTGAGTGTGAGGTGAGAAACCACCTCATACTTTTGCCTGCCGATCAGCTTGTTCAAACTTAGCAGAGCGTTATATGCCTTTTTTCTAAATCGTCCTTAAGACGTACCACGTTCCTTTACCTTCTTTTGTGGCCGAAACCATCTTTGTCGGATCGCATCCTAACACACGTTGTACCGATCTCAAAATTGTGAACATGTTATCGTCAGTCGGGCATCGAACTCACCATCCAATGCTTTTGCTTGCAGTAGCAGGGTTTGCTTGTCGATGATATCGCCAGAGTTTAAGAACCCTGGAAAAGTCCGACTCAAAGATACCCCCCCCCCCCCCCGATGGGGAGAGGGGGAGGTCCCCCCATTTGGTCGTCAGGTGGGTGGAAACTGGCCGGAGTTACAGGAACTAAATGGTGACCAAGCTATTGAAATGGACAATAAATTGCAAGAAATTACATGTCTAGATCGCTGATGGCTGATCAAAGTCTCTTCTGATACATTTGTTATTATCAGCATAGACTCCTGTTGAATTTCTTACGGATCTAACCGATGTCAACGGTTTTAAGAGTTCAACTTTCTAAGTTGACCTAGAGCTACGATCATATTATTACTCTGAACTCTTCCCGATCAGAAACACATAACAAAAATATTTCAAAACTATATCTCGCATTGTTACTTGTTATAAATTTCTGTTATTTTAACTACCAGCGAGACCTTATTTATAACACAATATGTTACAAAAATTGTGTTTTGTTATAATCATGTTATTGCATTCTGATCGGGTTGCCGTAACATTCGACGATTGGTTCATGAACACAACGCAGGAGTCACCACCGAACCAGGATAGTTTTTTCAACATTATAGATCTCTACTATACTCATTTTTCCTACGACCGTTATCACTAATTTCTTATCAGTTAGTTAGATATTTATCCAAAAAATACACACATAGCTTGTGTGTATGTACTATAAAATGATTAGTTTTGTTGCCTAGGTCGAAGTAGTCTTTTGCTGCATTGGCTTGCTTGCCAAAAATGTTTTATTCGGCAAAGTGATCTCTGTTCTTCCGGATCGTCAGTCCCACACAGAAAAAAATATTTTGTAATTTTAAGTTTATTTTCATGCACATATTTGGAGCATGAAAATAAATGTAAAATTAAGTTCCACCAAAAATCCACACGACTTGTGCTTTCTTCAATGAATTTTATTATATTTCCACACGTGGATTGAAAATTACAGTTTCTTCAAACGGAAAACCAGTGGACTTCAATGTAATATTACACGAATGAAAGTGTAAAATTGTATGCTTTTTGATGCTCCAATTGAGTGCATTGATTTTAACGTAATTTTCAATCAAAGTTTTGATTCAATCTTTGTATGTTTACATTCGTATTGATTTACATGTCGTTTAAATTTCATTATTTTTGTGTGTGCAACCAATCGCTTTAATCTTGTACTATGTGGCGTTTTTGTGCATTTTGCACAAAATCGACTTATTAATGTTAGACATATTCGAATAAAACCTACAATCGGCTAGCATCCCTAACTACTCGATCATCCAAATATATTACCAATCGATGTTTTTCGCGTCTGCATTTACGGAACAATCTGCCGAAAAAGTAATTCACAAACCGTTCCGCTTTCGATTGGGCACCAACCGAACTCGTGTGGATTTTAAGGTCTAAACAAATACAAAAAAGACACAAAACCTAGAGACAGCCTCAACCGTAACGGCTTTTACGTATCCTCTAACTGACAAAGCCACTTCGATTTGATCTGCAGACGCTCTGAGTACACCGCGAAAAAATGGAAAAAAAAAAAATCAAACTTCGATTACTTGGAATTCTATCTGCATTTACAAAACTTATATGTAATACTAACACTACCCGATCAGAATGAAATAACAAGATTGTAACAGAATGCAATTTTCGTAACATATTATATTATAAATTTGGTCTCGTTAGTAGTTAAAATAACAGAAAATTATAACAAGTAACAACGGAAGATATAGATTTGAAATATTCTTGTTATGTGTTTCTGATCGGGCAGTGCTTAAATATAATTTCCAACTCAAAGGTGTATTCCATCTCATGTACCATATCGTAAATTTATGTGATGACATATAAATTAACATTTTTATTTTTTACCGTGCACGGGAGGGTGATTGTGATCGAGAGAAACCAAACTTTGCGTCTATTCATTGCTGTGTTATTTTTGTTTAGCCTAAAATGCCTTTTTTCGATTTCAAGGGTGTTGAGGTCTTTCCTATTTTGCTTCTTTTTTCGCCTCTCGATTATCGATTGCTAGAGTCGAGACGGACAAATGGTGTATTTCGATGGATGTCGATTGGTGAATGCACCGTGGAGGCTGTATCGGAAATTTAAGCCATCTGAGAAATTTCAACTTTTAAATTCGATTCGCGTTGTTTCCCAAAAGCTGCAACTTGGAAACGAAAACTACGATAGCACATGTAGTCGACATCTGCAAGACAGTAGCGTGAGGAGTGAGCTATCAATTAATGAAGGTATCTATAAGAAAGAGGAAACTCTATTATCTATATTTAGATTTAATTGTCACGTTTTGCTTTGTGTTAGATTTGGAATTATTATTTGTTTTGGTTAGTATCTGTATAAACACAGACTGCATAAAAATCAGCTACTATTCGATTTGTATATTTCATTTGCACCGAAACTAAACCATGCCAAACTACCAATCGCTATGTTGCTTTAAGAGAAAGGTTCATTTTTCTCAGCTTGAGCATTTAAATTTGTTGTCTGATGCGGCAGTTTTACCGCCATGACCGATATTTGGCGTAAAAATAGCTAATTAATTTTCTTTGTTTAAACTATCCAATAGTACTCACTGATTCATCCCGTCCCTCATGCCGCTTGAAACCGGCCGGTTCGAGTATCTCAAACGGCATTAGGCGGCAACGGTGGCGTCGATGACATAAGCAGAAATCATAAGACACCATCAGCAACACAGGCATGCGACCTGCAAATATTGACTCATCGTCAGTGTCTTGCGACGGTGCATGCTAAGCGAAGCTTTTAAGGTGGCTCTTTTCGGCTCCTTCAAAGATCTATACCGGTTTATCCCTGTAGCGGCGGCACGTGATGTGAATTCAAACATTTCGGGTTAATGCAAGTGATAGTTGAGTGGTGAAATTCGCTATTCATAGACAAATTTGAATTGTCGGCAAGGAAGAATCGGTCCATTTATTAAATGCTGAATAAATAACTTTATTTCTATTAGGTATATTTCCGAGGCTGAATGATTGTTGGTAAAACATAACTTTAATTAATTTTTAATTTTATTTTACCATACTGTGAACATTTTTGAAACGATTGGTCCAGCAGATCTAGATTTATGATGTACACTGCAAAATACGTCACTTTCGAGGCGCCTCTGGAGATTCACTTTACATATCCGTCATTATCGTGGTAGCTGCTTGATGTTCGTGATCAGATGTTCTCCTTGCTTCTTTCCCTTACAGGTTACGACTTGAACCCTCCGTCCTTGGTGGTAGCTTCCTCTCTGATGGTGCTGGGTGTTTACTTGGAGTTACTTGACGCAGCTTTTGCAGTTGCCATCGTTACCTGAACTGTAGCTACAAATTCGAAATCGATTGTGGTTCAGATTATGGTATTGGAAACTGTGCATTGGAATTTATTTTCGTAGATTTCCTCAGTAGTTTCTGAGCAGGTTTATCAATAATGTACTCTCTTTTCACAGAACCATCCTTGATATGTACAAGAAGTGCTTCGTGCAATAGTACTACTGCATTGTGTTTTACATTGCAGGATTAGGTAGGATGGATTAAGACGGTCCAACTTCATTCTAACCTTATCGCATTATTAAAATACCTGGAAAGTAGTGTCGTTCGAATTAATTCCACTTCTCCAACTGCAACCTTATACTTTTAATGGCCACCAAGTGCGACTAGATCATGTAGCCCAATATCGATTTTCTCATCGCCCGTGTACATGGTGATACGTCTATTGGCGTGGTCACACCCAACCACGTGCTGGTATAGAACCATTACGCCTGTACGAATTTATTGAACGCTATCAGCACTGTATTTCTGTCGTGGTTGAGCTAGATAAAGGCGACTTCCCGAGGCCTGACCTCATTTGTCATACTCGGGCTTATGCAAAACGATCGGAAGTCAATAGACACCGTATTTGAGCGGAGCACCACTTCTCGCCAAAGTGTTCCACTAATCTCCATAAATAACCACAACACGAATACAGTAACAGTTTGTTTTGTTCTTCTGACAAAGCACACATGATAAATGCAACTGTCGTTCGTTTCGTGCTGTCTCAGGGATAAACAGAAAGCACACTCCATATCGTGATTAATGTCTTGCGGTTGAAAATGTACTGGGATTTATTTTCATTAATGGAGAATATCCAGAATTTCAGATACCTCCGGTACTAAAGAAAGCATATATATCTCACGCCAGTTTATGTTGAATGTTTTGCAACCATAACATCGAATATTTGTTTGTATTGAAATTTCGACGAAATCTTGAACAACGTTATATAATAAGTGAGAAGAATTAAGAATATAATCCAGGACAAGTGTTTCATTGCCAGGTACAAGCAAAATTTTTGTTGGAAAGTCGAACTGAAAGCCAATTTATACATCAAAGAGACGCAAAACTGAGACTCCACAAAAATGCCAGAAGATAATGCCACGGAACGGTCAGTCCAATTCAGTTTTGTTCACAAGAACTAATAGTGTTCTCTAATGTAAGGTGGATAAAATAATAAATAACGAACGTTATTCGCATTTCAAATTCAAAAAATAGCGAAAATTATTGCATATTATCGCTAAATTTCAAAGTTTGATAGTAACATAAATAAAACAGCCACATTAAAGGATAGTAAAGCAAGTAACCTCCTCAAAATTTTAGCAATGATCTGGTAGTAATAATCGAGAGTTTCCGGTGCCCTAGCTAGTCCCAACCAGTACTGCACTAAGTTGAATCTCTGGTTGAAATGTTAAACCATTTTTGGTGTTCCTGGAAGCACTGAAAACTCTTGGTGTGAAATCTAATTTTTTAGACCGGAGACTGGTTACTTAAGCTTTGTGTCAACGCATCCTCGAGCTATTATATTTGGTGGCCTCTAAAGAGAAAATATTTAGCCTATAAAATGAATCCCATCTGCCTATAGTTTTTAAAAAAGCCGCAACAGATGTCCCACAAGGGGACCGTCAGAGTAGCACTATTTCAGAGCCAAAAGAGCATAATGATCTGTCGTGGTGAACGACGTTGCTCTATTTAGTATTTCTGCAAAAGAGGGCTTAGAGCGTTTTATAAGAAAACGCTTCAGATTCTCCGGATGCTGTTTGTTTGCGGGGCATGGTACTGGATCATGTGGACTCTCCCCATAATAAAGGCACATTTTCAGCATCCTCAATGCACGAACTCTGCGCACTTGCTCAAACCGATATTATTACTACAATGGCCGTTTGCGTGTATTTAATGCAATGCATGTCGCGCGATACAGATAGCCTATACGAGTTTGAAGGGACATATAGGGTAAAAGTGTATAATACGCCCCACTGGGGCAAAACGCCCCACTGCTATTCCTATGATCCCAGAATTGTTTGAAAACTAGGAATGACTGATATCAGTATAATTTCATGAAATCAACTAACTAAGTTAGTTTGACATTTTTAAAATTTCGCAAAGCAACAATATACGTTAAAGATTCAAAAGAGCCATTTCGATGTAAGTTCTAACTATTTTTCTATAAGCATTTCAACCAAATGGGAAGAGTCGGATTTGGTAGAACTCTTTCAAGCAACAAGAAGAATAGAATATATAAATTCTTATCTAAGTTTTTGAAATTCTTTGAAACTATGTGTGCTTGTAGATTTCTTTATGTTTTCACAACAGCTCATCACCGGACAAAACGCCCCACTAAGCTCTGGATGGTATGCCCCATTTTTAGCACAACCGCAAAGTAACTAATAGACCAATTATGAGATTAAAATACCAGTAATACTGATTTTCTTTAGGTAAAATAAGGTTTCATGCAATGTATGATCTTTTTTTAGCATGATGAAAATTTCAATAATTCGATTAGGGCATATAACCCTATTGTTGTGGGGCATTCTCTCCGATTGTTGTGGGGCCTATTACACTGTAACTGGGGGCATTTCGCCCTGGGTGAGCGAAGAAACCAGAATTTGAGCATCTTTGAAAAAATGTGTAATAATATTCTTATTTGAATTCTTTTAACAAAAAGTAGGAACTATTTTCTAATATAGCAATAAATTAAACTAGTTGCTGCGGAAATGATGGTGCCAAACGTTGAAATATATCTATTTTTGCTTAAGGGGCAAGAGCGGATCCAGAAAAAATTTCGGAGGAGGTCCGAAATATCGATTTTGAAATGTTCATTGTGCAATACGTAAAATGTAATACGCTCATTTAATTAAAATCAGTGTTGGTGGTCGAATCTTGTTTGGAATGATTTTAAGTGTAGAACGAATTTAAAATAGAACCTATTTTAAAATTTCTCAAGAAGTTAAAAATTTTCGGAGGGGGTCCGGATCCCCAGGACCCTCCCCCTGGATCCGCCACTGTTAAGGGAGGCGTATTAGACCCTTTTACCCAAATGTTGTCCAGCTCTGTGTGATTGCCTGCAAAATTCATGCCCACTGAAGCAAGGTGTCCTTTAAACAGCCAACCCAGTGGTTCACCATCGATTTCAACTTTGGGGGCGGACATGTAGACGTGGTAGTCCTTCATGAAATACTTATCACCAGTAATGTCATTCGATTGCTTTAGACAGGGTATGAGAAATTTGAGCTTATCTGGGCGAAGTATCGAGATATATTTCACGGCTGAATATTTCAATATATCAGAATATCAGACATTGTCAGAGTGAGTTCGACGTGTATTATTTTAAATGGGAGCCGGAGTCTCCGACTATATTCGACATCCATTTTACCATCTGTTGGGCGCAAAGTAAAAGCTTTAAGAATATATAGAAGGGGCAGAAATTACGGTAGTAATGAAAAGTTAAAAAACGACTCATTTGATAGTAAAGCAAAAGTGTGGTCACCCACCTTTACTTTAATACATTTAATACCAACACATCACAAATGCTTCTTGTGCAAAACTGGAGGTGAGTAACGTTTGAGACATAACCAGAGTTTCGTGAAAGCTTTTGAACTGGTAATTCAAATCGAATCATATGCACCGTAATCAACATCAAAAAACATAGCTCCCAAAAATTGCCTCCTCAGTATACTAGTCTTGATATACAGTCTTCTGAATAGATGCGTCGCCTGTTGCCTTCAAATACCTAGCGTCTACTGAATTCACGATTCTAAAGTTCAAGATTTGCAACTGGAATTTGAATAACAGTTACTGAAGGAACAAATATTCAAATAACTTTTTCGATTTTTTGTATGATAGAGGCGGGTTGAAATCAATAATGATGATACATGATAATATTGCAGGCAAATCTGCAGTGAACTTATGTTAAAAATTCACAAAACTTTAGTGTAAGGGAATCCGAGGCTATTCGGACCTACCTAAGCAAATCGCCCTTTTAGGTGGATAGTTCATTTGCACCACTGTATGGTAACGCTAGGCAAAGATTTGCAAAACTCTACATTTTGCTATCCTTTTACAATGTAGAGGTAATTAGGACCTCCCTACCGGGCAATTCAAACCTCTATTTTTTAGTGTTTTTTGCCTATAAAATATTTATTGAAGAAACTCCATAGGAAACAAAAATAAATTGCGTTACAAAAACTTTATCTGGTATGTCACAGCTGTCGATTGGCGCATCATGTATTTTCTTTGCTGTGGCATGCGCAATCGTCGGCGTAGCCGCAAGCCGCTGAACGGTGTTTGATGGAATAGGGGGTCCGAATAGCCCCGCACGCTCATTTAGCACAAAAGTAGTGAGCGTCTTGAAAATATGTGCTTTCACCCAAACAAAAATCATTCCATAAAATAGGAGCCTCAAGCTTTCTACTATACTTACCTGTTATTTTTTCACTTTTAATTGTTGCTTTAATCACGGTTTTACCATTATAATGATTTTTTTAGGGTGGTAAAAAATGAAAAACGTATCTCCTTTCTAAAAAACCAGATAATTAGATTCAGTTGTCAAAATTAATGTTTTAGGATAGCGGTTCCACGAATATCTACGACAATTAGAAAGGCTTACGATATTCTGAGAAATATTAGGGGGTCGGTGATTATCGGTGCTCCGTATTAATGGCCATGTCCGAAATATTCAGCAAAATTTCGGTTTTCCGCGTCGCTTTCGATTTTTTGCAAATGAGTTTTCGCATTTTTTCGTTCTGATTATCTTCTGTTGTTTTCACTACACTATCAAACTATCTTACAGACACTTAACTTCACATTGCTTCCGACATATTCGCTGACCATGCTACCAACCCAGGGACAACTTGACAGATAGTGCTTGTTTCATATATATATATATATATATATATATATATATATATATATATATATATATATATATATATATATATATATATATATATATATATATATATATATATATATATATATATATATATATATATATATATATATATATATATATATATATATATATATATATATATATATATATATATATATATATATATATATATATATATATATATATATATATATATATACCACCGATTTGATGGTGGCGCTAGTATGCCTTCTTTGTACGACTATCACGAACAACGACACGAAAAAGTTTCAAGAGAAAAGCGTGTTTCGTTACGTGTGTTATGAGCGCCGTTAATGCGACTAGAACAACATTTAGAAAAAGCGTATTCCAAAATGTGGGTAAAGAAAACTATTATTTGAGAATAAATTTATCCCTGATTGGAAACCGTCAGCAAAGTTACATAAATCTTATTATAAATTTAGCTGGAAGTCGTTGTTTTTAACAACCGGCTCTCTTCCTTCCTAAAAATGTTTTGGTTTTCTTGTTGTGTGAAGTTTGTTATCGGTAAATCATTGGTGTTATAAATGAAATGTAAATGAAAAACATTTTGGCCAATGAAAGTAAATCACCAAGCTTAACAATTCGTGAACCTGCGACATCTTGTTTCAAGTTCATTAAGAAAGTCAAGAATTCTAGTATTGTGATCGGAAGAATTAGGAAGTAGGATTTTCTACACATTTAGCAAAATTGGTTTTGAATAAAATTTGTGTGCTTTTATCAGAATTCTGGCAGCAAACCAGTAGTGCTCGGTTTCAGCAAGAATGCTGCCAGGAATGTATAGTTTTGTTCGACTCCTGCCAGCGTTTTGTTCATCTTTTGCAATAATTCTGTCCTGAAGATGTTGCGATGGTATGGATCCCTTCAGAATTATTCTGGCATGTTACTCGGCTCTACCGGAGGATTTCATGACTTAGGAGATGTTGATTAGTTTCGGAAGATTTTCGGAAATTCTAATATAAGTGGTAGTGGCTTGATTGTGAAAGTCATCTTCTTGTATTTCCGAAAATTGATTTATTCTCTTTTGGATTTTTTAAATTCCAAATGGAATCTATGTTTCTGTTTAAGTATGGGGGAATGAGGACAGTTTCTAATGTGAACAGCGAAATAAATTTGATGATAGAAATGCTTAAATTGTTTATTTTTTAGATATGGAAAATAGTAAATGGGATGCGCCTTTTTCAAATTTTGCTGCATTCGAGCCGCCATGACATCATCAAATCACCACAAAATTTGCTTATGAGTTCAATATATGGGAGCTGTCAAGTTGTCCTCGGGCGCCATGCTACCAGCGTTTACAAACGACGCAACATTTAACAATTTCATTTCACCTGTGTAGACACGTAGCGTGCTGGTGGGGGTTTCCCTTCTCTAAAGACGTCACCTCCATGAGAGTCTTGATCTGTTTAATAAACCTAGTGAGGATAAGTCATAAAATAATAATAAGGATAACTGTGCCGTTTCCATGTAAGTACTAAAGTCGAATTGGAAAAGAAAGTACCTTTTTTCATTGAAAAGCATTGGGCAGTGGATTGTACTTTCTAGCAGAAGCTGGAATAAAGCTCGTCCAGTGGTTTGCCAATCTGCTACAAAATCTACCGCCAGGAAATGTAAGCACCAAAAGGGACGCAGAACTGAATTTCGGTCATAAACGCAAGAAGACCATGCTACGGCCCTGAAAATATTTGAATTTTACAGTTTCTGCTGCACACTCCTTTAATTCCATTCGCATCGAAACCAAAACAAAACAAAATGTGTTTGTCAAGTCGAGAGAGCAGCATAGCCAGAACTTTAGCCGAAATAAATTTATTTGCCATGGTTGACAAAATCACATTTTGTGCAATGCGTTTATCATTACACAAACCACTTATTGCACCTACACAAAACAAAAATAATACGGTACCGGTACCGGTTTTGTTATCAGACAGCATATTACGGAAAATATATCCAGAAATCACTAAGAATAACGCATGTACAGTCCTGTACCTCAACATCAACAGCCAGCACTACAGCGAGGCAGCAAATGCGAAAAACGACGAGTTAACATTCTTGACCTGTAAGTGCAAGAAGCAAGGAAGAACATCTGATCGCGAGCATCAAGACGCGTAGAAATCTTGATCAGTCATTATACGTGTGTTATTCCTAGGTAAACTCTAAATTATTGCATGAAAGTCGGAATGAAAAAGAAAACGAAATTAGGCACCAACCCAGTAAAGTTCAGCCGGAACTGAACTGGAATTCTGGCTGGTTCCAGTTCGTATTCCGGCTCCAACCAACAACAACCGATTCTAACGAACCAGCCAGAATTCCGGTTCATTTCCGACTGAGCTTAACTGGGAAGGCGCCCATAATTGGAACTCTCTGCTCATAGACATCTTTACGCCACTGATAACAATATTAATTTAAAATTTGCTTGTGTTAGCGTGGTTTTTATTTATTTTTTGAACAAACAGAAAGATACAAAGGAAACAAAGCCACGCGATGCCTTACTTCGTTCTGATTTGTTAGTGATGTAAGTATTTACTTTTTGTGAGCCCACCCGCCATACTTGTTTTCATCACGGGGCATGTGCTCTCTAAAATTATGCCAATGGTTCCTAAAAAATTGATAGCTTTATGATTTTTTTGAATTATTTTATGGATATTGTCATTATGACATTGTTCAAATTGTAATTTGCAGCTTTAAACTTTCCGTCACCTCATTTTCTCAAAGACAATTCGAGAGGCATATTATCGATCAAACTTGCCGAGACACCTTACATCAGTGATATATGAACACTTCAGAAATTATGAAGTTTTTTAATCCTCATTTAAGGGGGTCACCTCAACGGTGGCTCATAAAAAGGTGGTTTTAGGATTTTTTGAACATGATTGCAACAAAAGAAACAAATAATATTTAGCGTATTTTTGAACATGTACTTATTCAACAATTTTTTTTTGAATGCGCATACTGAGATTTCTCATTTCGCAAAATAAATAAAAATGGCGGATTTATAAATAATCTCGCGTGGCAGCTCACTGCAGATAACTCACTTACCAGAAACCTGAAACAAAAAACTTAAATAGTTGCTTATTCGGAAGGCTTTTCCACACAGTATAGTCTATTATGGTGATTGATAGTTGAAATTTTAGATAGTTTAGTAATTTTTTATAAAGTATTCGCAGTAAATGGGGTACTAACATTGCAAAACGAGGTTTTTAGCACATTTTTAGTTCAGTCTGTGCACAACTAAATTATCTAAAAAACATTGATTTTCTTGTATATATAGCTGTTACAGTTTTTTTCTACTAGTGCATGGAATTTTGAAAAACATGGTTTTCATAAAATGGACTTTATAGTGTTTTGAAGCAAAAAAATCAAATAGATTCGAGTGTGTATCTTCGTCGCGAGCGGTTGACTCTCGTAGAGCTCCCTTCGAGTCGGTTAATTTTCATCATTTTTGGCACAGTTTACTGTCTCCCGGTTATCAAAAGTGTTAATAACGGTGCAATTTAACAATTATTCGTGATCTAACGCTAGATGTCGACCGCCAGAGGGCACGGAAGTTCAATGATGATGTTTTTATTTTCATCTGTCAAAACGCATTGGAAAGTAAATTCTGAATTTTTTAAATTCAATCAATATTATAATTAAACGTTATTTCTTCTAATAAAAAGTAATATTGGTGAAGAAAATATGTTTCCTTCCTCTGAAAAATATCCAGATGGTAAATTTCTTGTTACTTCACTCACATTTGTTCTTCCGATTTCAATTTATACTAAAATGAAATTCAGAGATTGAAATTTCGATAGAAAACTCGAAGGTGGGCAAAAATCACTGGATTAAAGAGTGTAGTTGTTGGTAGTCGAGGTTATCCACTGATAAGTCCAATTTCTAGATAAACATTTTCCATATCTAAAACAACCAACCTAACCTCAAAAATACAAAAATAATTCCGGATCTCAATAATTCGTAATAAAATATTGAGTTCAACTGAATGTTTTGGTGTCAAACGAAAGAACGAGTGTTTTCTTATCACCTGTAATCAAGTTTTTTGTGAAACTATGTGATATTTATTTTAAAACAATTAAAATAGAACAACCATACTATATCATCAATGCAAGAAAATGTTTTCATCATCATTTGACTAGTACCGAAAATGAAATCCAGTTGGCGCATCGAGCGAAAAAGTTTCACGTTTGAGAGCCAATACAAAGTGAAGTGGTTTATAAAAGCATTTTTCGGCATATTTTCGACAGACGCGAGTGTTGACAGTTTGTGAAAATAGAATTCCGGCAAATGAAAAAAATATCTTTTCCTCGCATTACGGGCCGTCGATTCCCGATGCAAGGACAATACAAGTGTACAGAAAACATCTAGAAACACAGTGTACATTGTAAAAATAGTGAAAAATTGTTTTTCAGAGAAAAAATTCGATCCGAAAAGTGAAAAAATATGGCAATAAGAAAAATTGACATTCAAATAATTGGCGTTTCACCAGCGACTAGCGATTACCAGGTGTCGTCCCAAAATTCTTCGCCCGAAAAATAGGTGGCAAACAAGCCGGTCGGTGCTCAGCTAATTTCGTCCGCGTCCCTTGTCACCTATTTTTTATTGAGTGTTTCATCGGCGGTGCTATCTTTAAAAATGAGCCGCCTTGGATATTCAACTGTTTTTTTACTGTATTATTTTATTGCAAATGAGTAGAGGTTTTGAGTCTTTTATATTCGGGATTGCAGATATTAGACCGGCGACGACTGGGAGCTATCAGCGTTCTGCCGATAGTAGCAGAATGAGAGTATGCGATATAGCTGAGAAAACAATACCGTAAAAGTTGTTCGGAAATCAGCGACAATAAGACTTTAATTTGACTAGTATCGATGATCGCGGGTCAATACGTACTGAAAATTCGCCGCGTCTGTTTTAATGAATCTAATTTCAAGTTCCGTTATTGGTAACAAGCCCGTGCATCAGGTTAACGATCCTCTGTATTTCCCTTCAATGTTCGATATAATCGTTCGTATACGTGTATTTCACAAACAATCCGATATTAGAAATAGGAAATACTTTCGTTGATTTATAACATCTAGAGCTATCATAGCTCTCTGTCTGTATAACGTTTTATCACTCGGTAGTTTGCAACCCAAAAAATATATCGTAGAGAAGGAATAGCGAAATTAGTCTAAATAATGTCGCAATAAATAGTGATCCGGCCCATTACACAGATAAGATTAGCTTTTCTAGGCAATACTCCCACGATCGGTTGTGTGGATGTGAAATTGCTTTTGTTTAGAAAACATAGGATACTCTCGGTAGATCTTATTTTTCGAGCGATCGTGTTCTCGAAAACTAACTAAACTACTACCTAATAAACTATGCTATACAGGACGCATCGCTTGCTTGGAGCGAATCCTAGACCCTGTTCCCTTCCAAACCACCAACTCCGCGATATTTGTGGAAGATTCTGATGAACCTTCTGTATAAGATTCCTCATTTTATTCAAACGATCGCCGGGTAAAATCAGCACCGACACGATAGAAATCACGAAAAAATTCGTTGTGTGATTGAATATTATTAAAAAATATAAGCAGTGCTCCTTATAGCCGGCTATCCGGAGTTCAAGGTGCTTATTTTGCTAATCGTATTAATACAACAAATGATAAATTTCCCAAATTCTCGGCAGCCGGCTGCCCAGAGCAATTATTACATGATAACGCTATTGGCACACTTACTAACAACTCTCCCCATCCCATGATACATGTGGAGATGCAGAGAATTCCTCGGTCTCTAGTAGCAACATGTATCGGACTAACATTCCTTCCTTTCCCAGAAGATCTGCATTCGGACGTGGCCGGCGTCGGTATTGATCAGCATGCAGGGATCAGAATAGATTGTAAAATGTGGCTCATCATGTTATTCCCAAACATGTTGTTCCAATGAATATTTTGCAACCTAATTTGGTTCTGGTCAATAACGGAGTAGCAACTACGGGCGATCTCTTATGCTTATGCTTATGCTTTTGAAGCAAAAAAATCAAATTAAAAGAAATTTACAGTTAAAAGACGTTTATCAGCTATACACTGAAACTTAGCAAGAAAATTCTCAGATAATAATTCTAACGATTGATGCAAAAACAAAAAAAATCGATTTTATGAAATTAAATAATGCGGAGACTTTGATGAGTTTTTGCGGCTTGTCTCACGATAAACGGACATATATTTAGTTATGATTGGGATATATATATATATATATATATATATATATATATATATATATATATATATATATATATATATATATATATATATATATATATATATATATATATATATATATATATATATATATATATATATATATATATATATATATATATATATATATATATATATATATATATATATATATATATATATATATATATATATATATATATATATATATATATATATATATATATATATATATATATATATATATATATATGGACATAGTTTACAGATCCACAATCGATTTAAACTATTGATCAAATGTTTATAACCATTATCATTTTATGCGATAGCTAGAATCTCACTACTACAAGTGACATAAAATCGTGAATTGTAATGCGCAATTTAAAATTATCGATAATAATTAAAAGAGGGAAAGAATTTTTCAAATTGGTTATTTTCCGTTATATTCAATTCAACTTGAGTCGATCTTGTACTGAGTCCCTCAATCCATTAGGACATTATCAGTGGAAACAGAGAAGAAAAGAATTCACGCTGTTCTTCATGTTGAGCTTCAACGGATATGAGCAACAAATTAGTGCTGGTGTCGGAATGAACGCAACGACATTGGCCATATCGGCTGTGCGTTCCTTCGCACCAGTACAATAGATTTGTATGCCTTATTCTCAAGTAAAATAAAAGAAGTGATATGATAACACTAACAGCCTTTTCTTCCCCAGCGTAAGAAGGAAATTAGATGAGTTCATAGCTGTACAGGAACAGACATGAGGTCATGCAGCATGCTAAGAAGAAAACAGCTCAACTGCAGGATCGAACAAAACAAAACAGGCAAGAACATGATCGACCCTCGAAGGGAGGTAAAGCTGTGTTTAGGATCAACTACAGTTGCAGCTGAACCATCGCCATTTAGTGCCGAAGATCGACATATTTCCTTCTCTCCTTTTGATCCTCTTTCGCTGTTACCAATAATGGTACCAAACACCTTATGCTATCCGTATGTGAATGTTGCCTTGTCTGCCTTCGCGAAGGCTATCCGGTTCTTCCGAAAGTAAGCCATACATACATCTACAATCTACACGCATAACCGAGAGCCGACAATGTGAATGGAAGTGTAATCTCACTCCACCGAACGAGTAACTACAAACAGCTGTCTGCTCCCACAGCTTTGTTCAAGTGACCCGAGCGCGATGGTGATCAGAAAAGGGAACACTATTTGCATAGTACCTCAGTTAATCAGAGACGCCATAGTATTTCATTCCATTGAGATATCTGACGTTTAAAATACGCACACTGAGATTTCGCATTTGCATACTATTCCCCCTCCCCTTAATCCCATAATTCTCTCAATTCAAACGTCAAACCGGCACTACACCAACGCAGCTGGTTTGGTATATATATTATATAGCACAGTATACTTTTCACCTCTTCCAGAGCCAGTTAGGCATACAATCGCACCAAATGAACGACAATTAGCAGTTTTTAGATTTATCCAAAATTGTTTATCGGCGCTTTAAACTCGGTATGTCATTCGCCCCAAACTAGATCTATTATGCATTGTCTCGAGAATAAAGAAAACTTTGTATTTATTATTGCTATTATGAGTAAAGTTGACAATAAAAGCTCTTCTCTGACCCAACGCTGCACTATTCACTTTAAATTTTGTTCAATAGGATAGAGTTTTCGTAAAGCCTTCTGAAGCTGAGAATGCAGCTTAGGCTTAAGGAAGTCGCCGATATTCAGTATCATCATCTCCGCAATGCAGTATTGATATTGTCCAAAACGTTAACCCAAGACGGTCGTTTCGTTTTGAAGAACAACTTAATGTTGTTGAATGTGAAACGTTAATTCCAATTCCATGTATATATGAAATGACTATAAAGAGGTAAGGCTACATGACCTATCACTTCGTACCCCTTCTGAGATAATTGCAAAATGCATGTCGCAATACAAAGAAGTAGAATCCGTTACACTGGAGAAACTTTTTCCTGGATATGCCTAATGGCGTTTTTGTGGTAAGGAAGAGGGTCGAAAGACCTTTCCCCTCCTACTTGACCATAAAACTCAAAACTCACGGCACTGCCATTAAACAAGCTATGCAATCCACCTATGATGGGAAAAGTCCTGGTGCAAGTACTGTAATCAGGCACCACGCCGTGAACAATCTTACGTGGAAGAAACAGGAGAGAATGCATCGCAACCGATTGTCAACTCATCTACGAATACCTAAACGAAAATTAAGTTTTCAACACCAATATCTGAACCACAAACGGTGGCTTAATTTGTACCCGTTGTTCAGGCCATAATGAAAACTGTAAAAGAAGCATCCATTACCCCAAAATCAACTATAACCTACATCGGTGAGGAAGTTAATAACAACGACGACGGGTTTACACTGGTTACCAGTTAGATGAGGCGAAGAACATCTGATCGCGAGCATCAAGCCACCCTTCACTATGATGACCCTGACGTGAAGGATGAGAGAGAATGACCCTTCTAACGCAGTAGGCGAGCAGACAGATGTTTTCCTGCCGTGAAAGAAGATCTCCGCGTGAAATTAAAAGTTGTATGCACGAGATTCAACGGATAATCAGTGACATTTGATTTTATTTATATTGTATAAATTTTGTAAGCATATCAAAGATCCACGGCTCCATTAAGCTAAGGCTATGAGCCGTACCAAAAAAACAAAATAAATAATAAAGGGTCTAGAAACAGCGATGACTTCAGCGACGAACTTACTGTTATCTCTGAATAACTATTCTATTCTTCATAATCGCGGAAGGCCCGGTCAACGCCGCATAATCGGAAACTATTTGCGAAATCATAAATTAAGACGGTCGTCCCATGGTCGAAAAAATCAAAATAATAATAAAACGTACAATATTATGAATAAATTAATTATTCGATGGCAATCAATACTTTACTGTTTATATAACATCAATAGCTTCAGCCTGGACCATTACGTTTTCCAAGTTAAAATGCTATGTACAGGGCGAGTCCATAGGTGGAGGGTAATGGGGGTCCAGACCACTCCCCCAGAAAATTTTCAACTTGTTGCGAAATTTTAAACTATTTTAACGATTTTAAAAATTAATTTCTAACTATAAATGACTGCAAACCAAATTTTTCACTGATTTTCATTAATTGTGGTTATTACCTATTACAATTTTACATTTTTTTCATTTAAAAAATCTGGTTTTTTCTGGACCGCTCCTGGGTATAGAATAAATAATAAAATGTTCTACATTATGGCATATTTCTTGTTTAGGCTGCAGCTTTAAGCACCTGCCTAAGAGTGAACCCCCTTAACCCTCTAAACAGACAAAAGAAATTCCAAAACGAAATCAATCTCTTTCACACATGTTGTCGCAAAAGTCTACTTTAACTTAACGTAAAGACATGTTACTCAATAACCTTCAGCAGAAAAGCTTCAAATATCTCCATAGACATACACTTGGGAAACCGATTTGTAGAAAATTTCAAAATTGTACGAGATTTAAGCGTAATATTAGACTTCAAGTTCACATTTGTGGAACATTACAATATAATAATAAATAAAGCAAATAGCTTGCTTGGCTTTATTAAAAGCATCAGCAATAATTTTGAGGACCCTTACACAATAAAATCATTATATAATACATACGTCAGACCGATTTTGGAATATTGCAGCATACTACATGGACCCATACACTGTACGTGACGCAGAACGCATCGAATCAGTCCAAAAACAATTTCATTTGTGCGCACTTCGTAAACTAAACTGGACGGCATTCTCTCTTTCATCGTATAAAGCACTTTGCATGCTTATTAGCATATATACACTCAAAGAACCTCGCGAATTTGCCACGCTTTGCTATATAAACGACTCGTAATTTATTCCAAGAACAATCTTTTAGGACAAACTATATTAAAAATAGCCCCGTCAATGGAATGATGCGTCATTATAATTAACATGGTGAAATGATTGGCTTTCCATGTCTAAAAAACAAATGAAATTTGCTTCGTAAAACCCGTTTAAAAATATTAGAATATCAAAAGCGGATATAAACTTCAACCATAAAAATCGAACTGGGACTTTCCTTTGTAAGAGTTGGTTAAAAAAATATTCAGTACAAAACCGGAAAGAAATATGTCCGATTCTTACAAAGTAGCTTTTTTTAGCCGACTTTTAATCTTGATATACGGATTCTCTTGTAAGCGATTCCTTTATTTTTAACCGGTTTTTATACTGGAGGTTCATTCTTGCCGAGTTTTACGGAAGAACATTTTTAAGCGATTCTTATGCTGAAGCATCTCTCTCCAAGTTTTTTAATGCTTGAAGTTTATTTACGATATTTATATTTTAATATTTTTGAAACGGGTAATACGAAGCATGTTATATACTTGCGACTTTTATTTTCGATGGCTTATTTTTGGTAGCTATTCAGGCCGTAGTTACCCAAGACGACGACTTTACGCTGGTGACCCGCGAGTGCTCTTGACCGTTAAAATTGAAATGGTACCGAATTATTTCGTCATAAATCTTAATAAGCAAGAAAGAACACCTGATCGTGAACACCAAGCCAGCATTAACGATGATGACACTGCACTGCACTGATGTGAATGACAAGAGAAAAGTAAAAGACCCCCACGATGCAGTAGGTGTGCAGACAACTTTTTCCCGCCGCCAAAGAAGGTATCCACGCGCAATAGAAAGTTGCGTGGACGAGATCCGATAGACACTCAATAATATTCGTTTTCATTTATTTTTATTTTTTCGTAATTATTTAAATGACTCACCACTCTGTTAAGCAACCGCAATAAGTCGTGCCAAATAGCCGTTTGTAAAAAAAATCTCCAAAATTTGACAGAAGTAAAACCAAGACAGTGTCTGACAGCATTTCATAAAATTGCATGACCAAAGTGTAAGGGTAATTTCTGTTCCTGTCCTAGTATACATTGTACATCACATCATTCGGGTTACGCAGTTTTTATGCTACCGAATTCATTCTGATGGAAGCATATGCTGGCTGGAGCCGGCATATCGTTTGACTCATTTCCCGAACGCCGAAGTGCCAACCGAACGGAACACGAAGCGGAGACAGAATAGAGAGCGAACATAAACATTGCCATCCCGGTTCCATTGGCGTGAGCGAGACACGTAAAATTCAGGGCTTTCAACTTCGCCAGTTATGTTTGTGTTTGTAGCATCGAGCCCATCGACGGGTGCAGCTTTATGCTTGCAGTGCTAGCTTGCCCCTTCCAGACGATCAGCAATACGAATCAGTTGCTCTCAACTCGTTTCTTAGTGCAGACGGTTTTTGAACTGTTTAGAAAAACGAATGAAAATTTTAGGATTGATATTCGTGAAGTGCTCTTCCTGTAAAAGTCTTCTTATTGCGTAATGTGATCGAAGCGAAGATTTTAATCAGTTTTGTTGTTGCATCTCGGCCTTGTAAGATTACTAGAGATTTGGGAGATCGTTTTACGTGACGATCGGAAAACGGATATCAAGTGTCAAGTGTTTTACGGCCTAATAAGCGCCAGCTGCAAAGGAAGCTACTGAAGCACTACATCTGATCAGCTTTTATGGTATTCATACCGAAGAGAGTGCATTTTTACGAGAAAAGAAGGAAGATACGCTTCCGGTGAAGATCGCTTAGCAAGGGAAGTGTTCAGTGTTAACCAGAACAAACAGAACCGATGGTAGCTTGAGTTTATATTTTTTTTTTGGAAAGTGGACCGAAAATTTGCACCGACCGTCACCATGGTACGGAGCTTATCGCAGTGGACCAAAACGCTCAGTTTTCCGGCCCGGATTTCTCCGAACCGAAACTCGAAGGAGTGCAACGTCAACGTGTTGCCAATAACGCCTCCCCCGGCACCACCGAGGAACAAAAGTACAGCGACCTCGACGACTTCCTCGTCCAATTCGTCCACCACTTCGTCGCCTTCTCCGCCACCGAATGTGCCGATAACGGAAATCAGTCAAATCGTAAGTTTTGTGTGGATATCGTAGAACGGGGGGACATTGATCAATTATTGAAGAATTTTTTTAAACAACTTTCTAGAAATACAGAATTAGCTGGCATTTTTAAATCATGTTTTTGCCTCAATCAATAGAATAAATACTTAAAAAAATTATTGTTTTACTTAAAAACTATGATACTATATGCTTATTTTTTAGGGATTGTTTGAACTAATCGAAAAGAAGCAGATAAATTTTACCATCTTCAATTACAATGTATGTTTCCTTAAAAACATACATTTAATGAAAAAAAATAGAAATTTAACATATTTAGAAGAGAATAAAGTTTTCCGTTTTGATAGTTTTGTTAGAATGAAGATCGCACGTTTTATGGTGTTAAGTTTTGTATGGGCTATATTACAGTAAATTCACATAAAGGACTTTAAATTACGTATCAAGTAGTAACAATTAGGCACATGATTTCACACCGACAAAACCCCGCAGTGCGGAGTACTGGAATGTACGCAATTTGTTATCACCTTGGAGATTTCCAAATTCCACCAAAACAATGCAGCTGATTGAGCTGGATGTCCGCGTGGATCGTCGATGGCGATAACGAGTGGTGGAATTTCGGTATCTCAAACTGTGTTTCCTTTTAGCTGGCAGCGCGCTCCAGCTGTGACCAAATAAAACTAACTCATTATCGCAAATATGTGGATTTATTTTAGGTTTTGGTCGTTAATCGGTAGAGGCATAAATTTGATCCAGTTTGAGAGAAGACATTCGACAAAGTCTTACAGCTGCTTATTTTCAGGTATTTTAAGCAGTCGGTTTTGCTGAACACGTGTCGATAACGTCAACGCCAGTAAAGGAGAAATTTGTTTGGGTCAATGCCGATCAACTGATTTATTTCATTGGTGTACCACGCAGTTATAGGCGAAACCAGATTTAGCAAACAAGTATCATTTTTGTCGCGAGACTTCCACTTGGATAGATATTAAACATCAATCAAGTTGGAGCTTATTCAACTATATTCTCGTTCATCCGCTATTCTTGTTCAGAATGGCGGTTCTTCCGAATTTCCCTTTGAAATACTTCAAATTACTACAGGCGTTTTTAGACTGTTTTTTGTAACCTTTATCGTTGCAAACCTTTGCTTTATGCTACAACATGAAGCATGGTCTGTCTCTGAGAACATCTGCTCTTAAAAAAAAACATTTCGTAATATGTAGGAGTTCTCTATATCAAAAAGGAATTCTCCACGGTGTTCGAGTGGTGAGAATGCGGTTGAAGTACCCCATTCCTTCCTTCATTACTCTAGAACCTGGATTTGCCTATTCTTAGACAACGCACTGTACTTATGACAATCAGACACTCTCGTGTCGGTACTGTAAATAATCAACACACCATGTAACCCCTTCGCGGTAGTACTGAAGACAAAACACAAAACATATGCAGAAACTTCAGCACAAACTGTTGCCCAACCAGTAACGTAGCCTAATATCTGCTTTAGATCTACATATGGGGCAATCATAAAGAACCGGGAAGCTCTATATACTGATATAATGCTGGTATTATGCCAAAAAGGGCGAAATATTGTGCTATTACTGTGCAGAGATTGACAGTCCGTTTTTGCGGTACTAATGCCAGCGTACAAATGTCAATTTTAAAAGCCTAATATTGGCACTACTAATGCTATTAGAAAGCTTCAATTGGCTGTCATTTTTCGAAATGGGTTTTAAACCATTTCTAATGTTTCATTTCGGTATGATGAACCAAAAGGAAACATATCAAATTGAAATGTTCTGTTTTAAACCGCAATTGACTCCCTTCTAATGCATTGTAATGAATATCCTTAATGGGATTTTGTTTTCACATGATATGAAAAATGTTTAAAAAAAAATTACCTTTAGTAAGTCTCGAACAGATGTACCTTGCCTCTTCCTTTACGGTAAGTGTGCTGCTTTTGCTGCCCTTGGCTATATTGCATATACTCTAATGAAATTAAATATGCCCAATATAATCTTCAAAAGGAGTTGCATAACTAATAAACCCACAGCATTACGATATCATATCGGCTTTATATTTGCTCTATAAAGTACATGTAAAGCAAACGTGCTTTAACGATCTTCGAAGTATGTATGCTTTATATCAGCTTTATATACCTATACCAAGCAAGCGATAATGCTATATTCCGGCTGAGCATGTATGCATTCATGATGCTTATATAAAGCTTAATTGCATTGTTAATACTATAATGGAGTTTCAATGTAACATTAGTGCAAATGAATAGCCAATATTGTACAATGGCTTAATGCTTATGGTTACTTTGGAATTAAGTACTTGACCAAGGCACCAGACTGACACTAGTCCTAAATTGGAAACATTACAAGTTAACACACGTAAAAGACTAACTTGCAAGCTCCCAAAAGAGATTAAGTTATTAGTCACTAGCCTTTGTGACAATAATTTTTGCCTGTATAATTTCGCTTGAAAATTATCACTTGGGGGTTTTTAGGGCCACTGAGAATTCCGACCTCATGTCGGAAAAATAAAACTGACATTTTTATTGCAGCGTATTATTTCAAAATTGTGACCAATTCTAATCCTTCGGATTCTTCACAGCAAGTTACTTGCCTATATTATATTTTGTAAATATTTCAAACATGTTTAAGATCATTTGTCAATATTTTGAAAGAAATAATCATCATACAGTGAAAGACGCGTTCGCGCATCTCTCGTATTTGAACGATTAAAGGGTGTCCTACATCAAATTGCATCACGGAAAACGCTGAAGAAAATTAATTAGTAGACTGATCCTTTTCAAACTTTCATACAGTAAAATATAACCAATTAGTAAGCTTTTGGCATATTTATTTCATTCAAGTTTAATACCATAACCGTATGCTCGCAACTTACGCTTAATTCCACTCATTAGGTTCTGTACATCTGGCTGCAGTTTCTTCTGTATGGATACCTTCATTTCTTCATGTCTTCCTCAGATTTGACCTCCTTGAGATGCTTCCGTAGTGACTTCTTAGTAATTGCCCAGTATTTATCGATGGGCTTTAGTTCCAGTGCGTTGAGAGGTTCATATCCTTGGGTACGAAAGTGACCCCGTTGGCTTCGTACCACTCCAGGATAACATTTGAATAGTGGCTCGAAGCTAGATTCGACCAGAAGATCGTAGGGCCATCAGGGTGCTTCGACAGAGGTAGCCGACGCTTCAGTAGATACTCCTTGACGCAGATCTCCCCGTTTACAGTCCCGGTAATCACGAACGGCGCACTCCGTTTGCCACATGAGCAGCTCGCTTGCCAAAACCTGTATTTATTGGCAAACTTTGAAAGTTTCTACTTCCTTACTTGCTCCGGAACATCAAACGCTGGGTGGTGAAGAACAGTAGACCCGGAAGCTGCTGGAAGTCCATAACTCTATAACGAAAATAAAAGCATTGTTCTATGTCAAAAAACATACTATTTGAAGGTACCCAATTATTGTTCGAAAAGAAAACTAAAAAAAGAAATCTACAGTAAATACCAAGAGGGCGTAAAATTGAGAATCCACCAAAGGCACCAAAAGACATCGGTACGGCCCTGATTATACCTCAAACATTGTTCGTTTAGTTTGGTCCATAGCTTTCTCGCGATCGGCCATCGATAGGAATGGTTCCAAACAGCTGCAACAAAAAAAATGTGGTGACCGGCTTCCACCACTGCAATCCACACCTATGTAGGAGATCGCCACCACTAAGATCTCCATTTGAGCTATGGGCAAATGTTTACGGAATCGTATATTTATCGATTTTTACATACATTTTCCCGTAGTGTGGGGCTGCTGTTTATTTTCTACATTCTTGGAGTAATTTCTCGCTTTTCCTTATACCTTGCATCGGTCTGCTATAGCAAAAGGAGGGGATGGGGGTGTTTACGGTGGGCACTTCACTTCAACGATTCCGGGAGTGTTCGAGCTCGGTTCTGCTCTTTCTGTGGTACCGTTTCTCAGTTTCCTCATCTCATTCCCCATCAGCGGCGGCGGCCGGTTCAAGACAATGCAGCTAAGGCTGAGAATGTTGTGAAAATAATAATAAAACCAGAAGAGGAAACGATCAACGCGTGGTAGAGTATGGTAGATAAAAAAGAGAAGTTTTATTTTTAGTGATTCCATCTTCTCGGATACTGGCTAAGGCCTCCTCTGGGAATGAAGTCAAGATTCATTGATGGGTAGCTCTTAAATTTGATCGTTCCGGTCGGTTGTGTTTTAATCCCGCTCGTAATGACCGGCGTGTAACCAGAAACTCTCGGCTAATGGGATTTCGATTTGACAGTTAAGTAATTTTGCACGTAGTAACTAACGACGCTGAACCCCTCTGGATAAAGACTCGCCACCTCTATCGTTTTGTTTACAATTTATCTGTCAGTGTCATTACAATCGAGCACACGATCTGTCAATGACCCTCGTTCGAGAAGAAATCGAAGAAAATTTCCTCGGATTGAGGGCTTTCGACAGGTTTCGTGCTCGACGGCGAGTTTTCCAGAGGGATTCAGCTTCTTTAGTAGTAACGTAAACAAGTTCGACATTCTCATATTTTACTTGTGTGTTCAGAAAGACCGAATGATTACGAACAAAAATCACCCAGAGAACCATTGACGTCAAATCAGACGCATGGAGGAGCCATGTAGTTTGACAATCAATTGTCAAAATAGGACCTACAATAAGTTACATTGAAGAAACGTTGCCATAGCGTTAGTTAAACAGATTAGCGCACGTCAAATTGCTGGTGAAAAAATGAGGCCAAGTAAGCCACAATGATACAAAAATTCCCAAGGTATAAACGCAGCCTACCTCATGATTCAGAAAAGGCACAAAACCTACACCGTCAGGCTGCAAAAACACGGACTTGTGCAAGCTGGTTGTGGACCTGTCGAGACACGTTTTAAACGGCACAGAACGATGTTGCCGCCCCTCCCAGTTCCCACCACGCTGCTGTATGGATTGGTGTCGATCGCGCCGACACTAACGTTTGACAGAGTGATCTCTTTCCCCGATCTGCACTGAAGAGACCTGGTTGCTGGGATCGAAATAATGAAAGATCGCGATCTTCAAAGCGTATCGTATTAGGTCTATGGGAAATGACCTGTAAATTTTTAACAACCCAAGCTAGAGATTCGAGGCGGCAGAAGAATGTGTCCGTGTTTTCTGTTTATCATTTGGGAACAAAAACAAACGTAACAGCCGACGGAAATGAACCATCGAGGTATAATAATTGGATCAAGTAAATTTGAGTAATCTTTGCATCTTTGCACAAAATATAATCGAACAGAAACCTGATCGTACGAAACTTCCGTCAGAGAATCGTTGCTGACGAAGCATGTTATTGCAGTCCACGGTTCAATTTCCGTTTCATACTAGCTTTGTCTTAATATTTACTTACCACCGGCAATAAATATTTCATCATTTCCATTTTTTCGCTTCCCTTGCATCACCGATCGGTCGCTCGAACTCGGTCACTGACAAACGGAGCGATTCCTGATCACACCTCGTGTCAATTTAGCAAGCGTATCAAATGTAATGTCTGATTATCTGTGACGCGACGGTTTCCTCTGAGCGCGCTGGGAATGGTATGCACAATAATTTGAAATTCCATTCACATTTGTTCTAATGAAGTCACCAAACAGCACTGACTGTTGCTCATCCGTTCCTTTCATCCTTTTCGTCATGGGCTCTCTACGGTGGTGGTTTGGGTGAAGCGCGAATACATTGGGATGCCCATCTTCTAAGGGATGGGCAGGCTCATTTTTTTATTTTTTCATTGATGAGCTTGTCTTTCAAGAATATGTATCCAAAATAGGAGTACTAATTCTACATGTTTTAGGAGATACAGAGGTCGTTGTCGAACAAAGCACACTGAGCGGCGTCAGAGCAACGGCACTGCGTAAACTTGTACTGCTCGCAGGTTGTATGAGAATTACAGTTATTACTTTTTATAGCTCAAATACCTTAACTTTTTTTTTATGAAAAACATGAAGAAGCTAGACCTTGGTACTACATTCCGCTGCGAAACTTACTTTCTCGGTAAAGCCCGTACTCCATGCCTAGTGCACAGAACAATTGCAGGGCTAGTGCTGAGATTCTACTGACCACATTTTAGCTTTCCTATGCAAAAAAAATAATTCTCTCAGTAGACATATACTTAAAAAACTTTTGACAAGACAAAACAAATATTAAGCGAGATTGACAAAGTTAATTAGGTTTTTTTTTAAAAAATGGCAAAGTTAACTAATTTTTAGTCATAATTCAGAACACCATTATATCATTGACATCCCTAGAAATATCCCAAGGCTGCCCGAAGGTGGTGGAAAGAATATAAATATGCTTGAACTTTCCCACAGGCAATGTATCTGATTTAAGTTGTGGTTTTACAGCAAATGCATCATCTATTATACTGCAAATTCCTGCGATATTTTTTTGCAAGCTGATGGACAACTTCCTGACGAACAAAAAAATTATTGGTTAAATTGAAACAACAGCACTACAAACAGTAAAATATTGATCTCGCCTACACTCTACGACTGCCATCGAGTTATCTAGAATGTTAATTTCAATGAACAGCAACACAAGCAGTAGAAATTGCTGAGCAAACTTTCCACTCGACGCAAATTCTACCTGCATTCTTTCGTTTCGGTAGCACATTTTTGTTTCTTGTTTTAAACAGCAAGTTGCTAAAACATTGGCCCTGAAACGCCAACGTCAGCACTTTCAGTCGTTCATTTAATTTTGCATATTGCTGCAAAATGCTGGTCGTAGAACAGATGGCAACGACCATCTGCAGCTTGGATGGCAACGAAGAGACGGTTTTCTTGTCGAACCAACACCCAGGGTGCTGTGACCTGAGCGAACCCCTATACAAAGTAGGCGTTGGCTGCCGCTGGATTCATTCGGCGCAACCGCAAGTTTGTATGCTGCTCAGGAGGAGTGAATTTTAACACCTTGATTTCGAATGATCTAATTTGTTGGGTGGCTCAATTTCGTGTTCAATTCAGCGAAACCTTTTTGATGCGAAGATCTGCCGAGCTTCAATTAAGTGAACAATTGTTCCTGATTGTTTATGGTTATTATGAATTTTTACAAGGCTCCCCACAAGAGAAAACTATGGCCATGATTTTTGCGGTCCGTGTTTTGGAAGTCACCTTTGGATGCTTCTTTCTGCTGCTCTAACCGTAAAAGTTTACATTTTTAATTACCTTCCTCTGCGTTTTCTCCGGTCGTGGTTTCTACTGCGCGCGCACAACAACAAAAACCCGGTAAGTCACCCGTGAATGATTCATGTGTCTCCTATGGATCATATAGTACCCACTCAAGTCCTATAGTATAGGCTGTGTCTGTATGTTAAGAGGACCGCGAGCGGTCATGTGTACCGAAAACCGGTTTCCCCTTGCCGGTTCCGCACTATTGTTTTGAGCTGAATTTTCTCGACAACCGACTGTCAAAGGGAAAAAGAAATTAAGGCTGCAAAGTGCCTTTTGTCGCTAGGTACCGAAATGAAACGTACAAAAAATGCATGACAAATTATTCATTATAATGTGTAGGGAATATTACTCTAGGGTCTGAGTTAGAGCTAAATGAGAGGGTTATTGTTGTGGTGCCCGGATTGATCCTTTAAGGCCCCAAAAATATTTTTTACTTTTCTTTTACGAAAAAGATACAGTGCTGTAGGTAGCGGAGTCCGGGGCTAGTTGGCGGTTGGGCTAAATTGGCGGAGGCCCCTTTTCTCTGTTTCCATTAGCCAAATGGCGTTGTCTTTCGTATTGTATCTTAAGTAATTTTTAACTTCGATTTTAAACATGTTGTGTTATTCAAGGTGCTTTTAATCTATTCCACGAATGATTATATTTTACGATAGTACGTTAACGGAGCTTTTATTATTCGTGTAGATAAAGATTCACAAACAAAAGTTGTTTTGTAAACATACTTCTTTTTAAAATATACGATTGGGGTAAATTAGCGATGACAGACGCGAGGCAAGTGAAATGTTATACCTTTTAAAGTACTCAAGAATTTACAGATTATACCTTTTTTCGAAGAAATTATTCTTCTATGGAGATGTTTTTGTGCCTCAATAAATGCATGACGTTTGGCTTTTGGGGCATTATGTCCCAAAAAGCCCCTCTTTCTTATAGCTATTCTGCTTTATGCTGCAAATCATACATATTTTGCTGTTTTTTATTCACTTTCTCAGAGTACGAGAAGTTGGGGTTCTAGCGCATTTCGTCATTCATATTAAATTTTATCATTTTCCCGTGCATATATCTCTAATATTCTTCAATCATATTTAATTTATTGAATTAAAATAGAAGTGGATTTACCATCGGTAAAATTCAGATGTATTAGATTTTTTGCCATTTAGTCCCGATTCCACATTTTATCATTAAATAGCACATATCAACTCCATTTAACAATAAATTATTATTAAATATACTAGAAAGTGTAAAAAATTCCATAGTAAATGTTTGATTTTTGGGGAAAATACGGGAAGTTAGAGTATTAGAGCATTTGATGAAAAAAGCAATCAACTAAACGTCAAAAAATCAAATATTTCTGAATTTTGCTGGCAACGCTTCTTTTTCTTTATGGTTCCTGAGAATTTTTCACGTTCAGCAAGATACTTTTAATAAAATTTGATTGAAGAATAATAGGGATATATACACGAGAAAATGATTAAATTTTATATGAATGACAAAATGCCCTAGGACCACAACATCTCGAAGGTAGTGTTCATTTTCTGAGATTTTTTTCACACCAGATAAACTGCAAAAAATGTATGCTTTGCAGCATAGAGCAGAATGGTTATTAGGAAAGGAGAATTTGCGGGACAAAATGCCCCAAAACTCCAGCTTCTCTTATTTTTTGGAAAAAAAAAGCTACTTTAACTTAACTGCTAAGAATTTATTCTTTGCAGAAAAGTTTAAATTCATGGAATTTAATATATTCCCCCCCCCCCCATATTTTCCCATAGAGCCAATGTAAAAAACTTCAAGCGAAGTGGGCGGGGATCTAGATGTGTCCAAATGATGTGAAATATGATATCTGAGTTTACTTTAACCTTTGTCATAATATGAAAGGGGGGCCTCTGAAACTTTTAAAAGTGAGTATTTTTTTTTCAATGCCCTAGATGGTACCATATATCAGTACAAAAATACTCATCAATAATTTTTCTTTCTGGAATTCACTCCAAAGTAAGAGAATCTTATTCTTGTGTATCTCGTCAATGTAGGCGACCCTTATTTCGTCTAGTTGAATTTCTCAATGAAAGCAAAGCGTAAAGTTGGCCTAGCGGCCATAATAATTGTGTCGCACCATATGCATCACAAGCAGGCATTGTAATTCTCTCGTACTCACGCGAGAAGAAGCTTATCCGATGTCCAATTTTTCCGAGATAAGATGAGTCATAAAATTCTCCATCTCCACAAACAGCGTGAGGAATAATGATCCGGATAAAATTTATTTGATTTTTTCCTTCTCATCGGAGAAGGTGATAATATTTTAATTTCGTGGAAATCAATAAAAGCGTCAAAATATACACTCAATTTCAAAGAAAAGTGCCAAAGAAGTAGGATGGACTTGTTTTTTCGTGTTTTGGAGCAGCGACAGCAAGGCAGCGAGCGCAAAAAGGATACCGTGATAAACTCATTCGCTCATTCTCCGGCGGTTTTATTTACCCGGAGAAATAAGACGTTATATTTATCCGGAGAAGTTGTGTGAGTGCCAATAACTTTTCGTGTGAAAATGTGAGTTTTTATTGTCGCAGTAGCAAATTATCCGGACGAATTTACTCATATGAGCGATAAATGCAATGCCTGATCACAAGTATGACAAGAAAAATTGGAGGCAAATGTCTGCAATTTTTCAAGATCCCCACATGTATTGGCTGCGTATGTATAGACTAGACTAGACTATAGAGCAAAGCGTCTCTAAGTAATGTACGTGACTTGTGATTCCGTAGATAAGAAGGAGGTTTGGAGCACTGCATGTGGTCTGCGTCTTTAAATTTCTGATCGAAACTGATAGTAAATAATATCGATCAGCAATTTGGAGACGCAGGTAACTACACGGAGCTCTCAAAGCTCCTGACTTTCGGTCTTCTTATCTATAAAATTCAAAATTTCGCGTATTATTTGCCGTCGTTTGTTTGTTCGAATATAATGTCCTTTTCCAACTAGTTCCGTAACAATTGTTCTCCGGTTACCAAATTAGATATGAACATGTTCATTTAGAAATACAGGGTCCCGCACTCAAAGTGTAACCAATTTGAGACCGTTCGCGCAACTGTCGCACTGGCATCAGCTGTCTATAAATTGGCTGAATGACAGCTCCGAGTATTGTTTACAATCGTTTAAAAGCGTTTTGCCAAAAGTAACGAATAAAGACGCTGAATCCCTCTGGATAAAGACTCGCCATCTCTATATGTTTCTTATAATTTATCTGTCAGTGTCATTCCAATCGAGCACAAGACCTGTCAAAAGCACTAAATCTGAAGAAAATCGCTTCGAATCCTTTTGGAACGAGGGTCATTGAAAGGTCTCGTGCTCGATTGGAATGACACTGACAGATAGATAGACGTGACCAGTCTTTATCCAGAGGGATTCAGCGTCGTTACTGACTATTTTATTCAAATTGAGCAATTCGCAAAGGCTCAAAACGATAGGGTTTACTTGACTCACCGTGTATATGAGAATTTGTATCATCAGTTGGCCACCAAGAGGCAGCATTCACACGAAAAGTACATCGTTTAGAATCCCTGAGAAGAAAATTCTCCAAATATCAGCCGTAGCGGATTTCAGTGCTCAACATTGTGGCATGAATTTTGCAATTAGCTCACGGGAACTATGCGGTGCCAAATCGTGTGGCCGTACCTCATCCGCGTGTTTCAGATTGTTCTGTAAAATGAAACTAGTACAGTACAAAGCAAGCGTACAACAAGTATAAAAGATATCCCAAATGAATATGAAAATTCACTACGAAATGTTAATGACGAGTTGGCATCTCAACTCTCCCTATCAGACACGTTTCCATAATTGGGTTAAATGTCAAATTGCAAACGACATGCGTAATAAATATAATAAACACAACGACAAGGGCTTTTGATCCATCGGCAGTTCAGAAGAAGAATGGATGGGAAAAGAGCAATACTGGCAAAGACCGACTACCGTATGAACGGTTCAAACTCGAAAGAGTGACCCACTGCACTGGATGATTTTAAAGAAAGGACCAGGAGTGTGATTTTACAAAGTTTTAACTTGCGATGGCCCTACCTTTTCTGACAGAGTGAAGTTCTGGAGTGTTCAAATGTTTACCACTGTTTAGGAAAGCCAAAGTAGTACAAAGCTAGTATCAGACCTTCATGAAACCTCAAAAAGTCTTGTGGAGGTATTCGCCAATGTAGATTTGTCGGTATATAGTTCCAGTTTGGAAGTTATACCTTGACGTGGAAGAGCCGGTATATTAATACATGCCGTTACTTAGTGTAGAATTAGACTTCCTCCTTCACGGCTATTGTACAACCGCCAGAAGAAACCTAAAACTTTGGTACACAATCGAGAATAGCGAATCAGAAAAGGTAACTATATGTCAGTGATTTACTCAATATAGAATGGATAAAGGATATGATGCAAAAACTTACGGTCCGTCCCAGTTAAGTCATTGGTACGGATCAATACCTTGACATAGGAACTCCTAGCATGTTGTTAGTCGCCAGGTTCCCAGTGGTTCTATTCTTGGCTGCAATAGCGCAAAAAAAATTTTAACCCGCCCGACACCGGCTTTCAAATCGATTGAGGACAATTTTCCCCAAAATTTCGAATACAGGTCATTGTAATGCATGCTTTCTATTCGTTTATTTTGATTTGAACTTGTACGAAACAACGCTTTGCTATTTACACTAGGCACAGAAATTATATTTTTTTATACAGACTTTGTGCTGCCACCTGTGTTTGGGCTACATACTCACAAGTTTAATAAGATTTTCAATAAAAAGTTGTACGCACTGCGAAATCAAAATTTTCTTTTACTTTTACTTCACTTTAACATTCACAACCTGTTATTAAACATTCCTTATGTATTGGCTTCATTTCATGTTTTAGACCGACAACTTTAAAAATTTAAACAAAATTATGGTGAAATCAGACAACAGAAAGAACTAATCTGAAATTAAAGTATGGTTTTTGGTGTTTCGGATTCTCCTCGTCAGTAACTAACACCAACTTAATGCTAGTTAGATAAGTCTAAACCAGCATCAAATTGGCGTTAGTTAGATACTACAATTCAAAATGTCACACGTCTTGCGTAAAAGGTCAACAACTTCTGTTACTGAATGATGTCTCGATAGTTAGCAAAGAATTTTTTTGCCGACAAGGAATCTGATCCGAAACTATCTTTTGGTACAAGATCCAAACGTCTCGCACTTTGCAAAAATTCTCAAATGGGAAAAATTTGGACATAACCAATTTTTTACGCATGCGGGCTTAAGACGTGGGTGATGTTACGCCAATTTAATGTTAGATAAGTCCAATCCAGTACGAAATTGGTCCTTGTTAGACACTAGAATCTAAAAAGTCACACGTCTTGCGACTTTTTATTTTTACGAAAATGTAAGTTTTGCTGACAAGAGTAAATGCAGTGTTTTGGATCTACTACGTGGAGAGAGCCCATTGCTGATTTAGAATTGCAAAATCCGCCAGAGATAATTCAGAAGTTGGTCCTAGTAGTGTTGAGCAGAGTGTAATGTTTCCTTGCTGCAAACGGAGGTTATACGAGATCTTGATCTCAGTGTACCTAGTGTATGTGATAGCTATGCCGATGACAAACTCACAACACCACCAGTTAGTAGGCACTCGGGATATTGCAGGAATCGCGTTAGCGTGCTTGTTTGCTTTCCAGAAGGCAGTCACCCCAGTCACAGACAAATGTGCATATTTTTTAGAGAAGCTACCTACCCGGATAGTCTAACAACCGACGGAACTGTGCAAATAACTACAGCCGAGCTGCGCAAAAGATTCACCTCAAATAAATATCAGAATGTAAATACTAGTCACGGCGAGGTTCAAGATAATAACAAGCTAAGGTTTGGTAGTTCCGTGCACGGTGAACTCTCGCAAAGCCGTTACCATCATTCGATTATCTGGTGAAAGATCACCCGGGCATAAACCTTCCCGTGTGAAGATATGCGGATTTTTATGACTGTGTACCACCTTATCTTTTTAAAAGGAAAAAAAGCGAGAGACTTGTACAACTTTTCTTTGGCAACAGGGGACAAATGCTCGGTTTGTTCTGAGAAAACATCAGCGTGCTTGGCTGTAAATTAAATAACTTAACACCGACAGAAAAACCAGCCGATGGCAGACGAATTATAGACGAGAGAAAAGAGAATAACAATATAAAGGTTATTGATTTATTAGCTGCCTGGCAAATCACCATAACTTTCCCGGAAAGATTCCTTCACGGCAAACAGTGAAAAGTGCGGGGAAGCAATCTCGCGAAGAGCAAACACAATAACCGAGAGGGATGGGAATGCGTTCTGCTAGTGTAAATATTATGATTACATGAAAAGAAACATAGAAAAGGAAAACACTCGAAAAGTATAAATTTTTATGAAAGCATCCGTTTTCGATAAATTGACGTGCTTCTTGTTGATGTTCTTTTTTATTTCATTTTATTTTTCTTGTACCGCTTTCCATCTCCGGACAGGAAACTCCTTTCCCCTGCTGGAACCACCGCAGAAGTCGTGAAGCGTGTTCTAAATTAGAGCCTCGCCGTTCAGTAAAACAAAACTGTCAATGACACCTCTAATCGTCCGTTTGAATTTGTTCTTGGGTCATCAGGCAAAACGAACGCCACACCCGCCTTTGATCGCTGATCGTAGAAGGCGTACAATTAATTATCGATTAGATTCGACAGACAGGCGGCCACGGTACAAAAGGTAGATCGATCAACGAGAAGTTTCGATCGTGGCGACGCACACGGTGCGTTGGTCCACAATCTCCTATCCCCAATCAGAACGGACTGTTAAAGAGAGGAAAGAAGAAACAAAACGAGTTTCTTCTTTTGAATCAGGGCCCCATTTCCGGTGACCCTTTCGTGCAGCAGGCATTCGAATCGAGCAAGTAACTGCGCACCGCCGTGTACTACGATTACGCGTGGCTCTTCAAAGCACCCCGGGGTTCAACGGGGGCCAAGCGGAAGAATTTAATGGGACTGACTGAAACTGCTGCTTTAACTGTCTTTTAATCGCACTGATTGGCGCGTCGTTGATCCGGTGTGTATGTACGCTAATGGATCGTTGAACTACGACTGTGTTTACGAGTTGATAAGAATGGGACTGAGAAAAGTACCAATACACAATTTCTACTGCTCGCGTGGTCTCCTAAGTGTAACAAGGTCAACTTGTCCGAGTGGTTGAGATTGACGAGCCACTTTAGCTGGTCGTTTTCCCACACATTATTCATTCAATGCGAAGCGTACTACAGCCTACGGACTGCTATGTAGGACCGGCTGTGATTGATGTCATGAATAGGCAGTTTGAGCCACCTTTACGCATAGGAAGGTATACGCGTGGAAAAAAACCTCTAGTCTTATCGGACCCGATGGTTCGAGTAAACATCATAGTTTGAGTATCCGACTAAAACGAATTGATTCGTCACTCTTTCATCAAACAGTAAACGATAAAAGCACTTCTCTGGCGGACCTAATTATATGGAGGATAAACCGAATCGTCCGGTGTTTACATGACTGCTTAATCGGTTGCTCAATATTCTGTTTTGATTTCCGTTCTTCAAAGGCAAACTTAGCCCGAAACTTTCACGTCCCAATGAAAGGGGTTAGGTGTGTGGTCATAATTGGTTTCTTATTTTTTTACCCGAATCCGGGCCAGGATCTTTCGGTTCAAAATGCAAATCATTCCAGCGATTTCGAATACAATCCTAATCGAGACGTTTAATTGCTAGTTTCAGACTATGAAACCCTCAACACAAATCTCTAACGCCACTTCTGTATCTTTTATTTCAGATCTATCCAGACCCGGAATCGGAAAAGGCCATCATGGGATCGCTGGTGTT
Source organism: Topomyia yanbarensis (assembly GCF_030247195.1). NCBI lineage: Eukaryota > Metazoa > Arthropoda > Insecta > Diptera > Culicidae > Topomyia > Topomyia yanbarensis. The sequence continues at coordinate 182,309,613 of NC_080671.1, read as the reverse complement.
CTGCATCCATCACAAGCAGGGCTGCAAATGGTCCGACGAGCTGCGCAAACTGAAGGTGATTATTCTTTCCTCCAACGGACCCATTATTGCGTTTCTATTTCTTCGAGAATTGCGCTAAGTGCCCTAAACTGGTTTTCTTCGCCGAGTTTGCGGTGCTTATTATTTACCTACTAAGTAGTTGTGGGCTGTTGGGTTTGCCTACTTTCGAGAGGCGATTAAAAAAGACCAAATGCAGCCAGTACCTATGGGGAAGGAAGGGAAGGGGGGCACTCTAAGCCGATTATTCGTGCCATCTCTCGAGTTAGACACTGCGCAGTGGAATGTCGCCTAGTTGCCAACAACTTCAGTGATCGAGAGCAATTGTTCAGGTACACTGATGGCATCACTGTGATCCGCTCACACTTGTTTGGTAGTGCAGTAGTCGGTGACTTTTTCTCATGCTCATGCGCAACATTCGATTTCGTGAAACAGGTTTAAAGACAGATCCATTTTCATACAGTGATCCCATGTGATTGGACTACCCCACGTTTCAGTTGGTTTAATTTGTTCTGATGCTTCCTTGGAAATCATATGCGCTTAAAGGAACATTTTTCGGAGTGAACTAAATGTTCATGATTCTGTTCCTTCAGGAATTAGAAATTTCCTAAAAGGAAAGAATTGGGGAAGTGGTAAGGTTAGGGATAATGAAAATAACGACACAGAGAACATAGACAATACGGAAGTATGCTTTACTCCCAAGGAAATAAAAGACACTTGTCGATGAGCGGACATATCAACAGCCCCGAGAGGATATTGAGATAACAGAACGATGATACCCCCGAAGAGATATTGTCATTCAAATACGGCTTAAACTATAGCTCTTTACCGCACTAGGTTAGGAACAATAGCATACCAGCTCTCTGTACTGTATTATCCTACAAACACCGGAATATCTAACGGACTAATCTTCCCTCAACTCACTTGGACTTTCGGATAAGGAACTTCACTCGGTAAACTGTCAGTTGTAAAAGAGACCTGCTCTCGTATATTCGATTCTATTTATATTTACATTGCTCGACTTTTCGAGCAATGCATGGTAAACAGTAATATTCCATAATAGGGTAAATAATGCTTGATTCCGAACATTATACAATCAATTCTTTTAATCCCAAAGTGAGGTAAATAATGACAGCTAGGTACACAACAGGCGGGAGATCCAATCTCACGGCCAACCTGTACATTTCCATTCCATTTCTCGTCTCGAACGGTGCACTCCACAAATGGCCACCAGCAGATTAATCAACACTTTGCTTTTGGTATGGTCGAGCCTACGCAAAACTGTACCTCTGACTTTAAATTGATCTTGGCTGTTTTTTTCACTCGCGTCCACGTTATTCGCAGCACAGCCAGAATCATTTCTGACCGGACGAACGGACGCGCTATCGCGCTAATTCAATATTAATTAGAATCTTGCCGGTGGACGACGGAGCCACAAGCCTCAAGTAGATTTGGTATCTAAAACTTCACCGGCCAATGCATGGAATCGGATCGAAAAAAACACCGTTAAGCCTCTTTTAAACGTACTTACTATCACTGCTACTACTACTACTTCCACCATGAGCGAGAGCACAGTTAGACATGAGTTTTTTTATTGTATTGCTCCTGCTTTCTTTTTCACCCTTCCAGCGAGAGCAGTTGCCATTTCGAACCCATAAATACGCAAACCACTAATAATTATTTTCTTCTCTCTTTCGTTGTCACACCAGGCCCACTTGAACACCTGCAAGCATGATGCGATCCCATGTCCCAACAAGTGCGGTTCGCAAATCCCGCGGGTCATGATGACCGATCATCTGGCCTTCACCTGCATTCTGCGTCGTGCCATCTGCGAATTTTGCAACGTCGAGTTCACCGGCATCGGTCTAGAGGAGCACGCTGGTACGTGTAGCTCGGAGCCGATCTACTGCGAGTCGAAATGCGGTGCGCGGGTCGTCCGAGGCCGCATGACCATCCATCGTGCCAAAGACTGTGGCAAGCGGCTGCGACGTTGTCCTCACTGTAGCCGCGAGTTCAGTGCTGATACTCTGTCCGCTCATGGAGCCACGTGTCCCCGTAGCCCGGTGCCATGCCCACAACGTTGCGAAGCGGGTCCATTCGCTAGGGCTGATCTGGAGTCACACCTGCGTGATGAATGTAAAGCGTTGTCGGTGCCTTGTACTTTCAAAGAAGCCGGTTGTCGTTTCAAAGGACCTCGCCATCTTTTAGAGTCCCACCTAGAGTCAAACACATCAGCTCATCTGTCGCTGATGGTTGCCCTATCAGGTCGTCAGGGGCAACAGATAACGATGTTGAAAAACGCTATGGCGAAACTAAGCACCAATTATACAGGTACCCTACTCTGGAAGATTACCGACTGGTCGGCAAAAATGATCGAAGCCAAGAGCAAAGACGGTCTCGAATTAGTCTCACCGCCATTCTACACCAGCCAGTACGGCTACAAATTGCAAGCTTCAATGTTTCTCAACGGTAACGGTCCCGGTGAAGGAACTCACGTGTCCGTTTACATCAAAGTTCTGCCGGGTGAATACGATGCGCTTCTCAAGTGGCCTTTCTCTCACTCGGTCACTTTCACCCTCTTCGAGCAGGGTAGCATGGGTGGTCAGGGTGGTGTTGCCGAATCGTTCGTTCCGGATCCATCGTGGGAAAATTTCCAGCGCCCCTCAACCGAGCCGGATGCTCTAGGATTTGGATTCCCACGATTCGTGTCCCACGAACTGCTCAGTCGTAGGCCATTTGTCCGTGATGATACCGTATTTCTACGCGTCAAAGTGGATCCGAGCAAAATCGTCGCCGTGTAATTGCAGCATGCAACCAACGAGCCCCAGCGACTGCTGGAAATGATCAAAAGACTCCTAGTTTATAAGCATATAACAACAAGAACAACGAGAGAACAATGAACTGCATTTACCTTACAATTCGCGACCTGTAAATATAGCAAGCGAATCTAATCGTAGGCGAACAGACCCTGTAAATACAACAGCCACAAAATCAGAGACACGCGACACTCACAAACTGCGCGGCTTGTACCAAAACTCTGTACACATCCGAGATATCGATCGCGAAATCAATCGAATCAGCTTGAAAATCTCAATTTTTAATTTACGCAATTGTTAACTTATCAGTTTAGTTTTTTTTTCATTTTTGATTTTAAGGTATGTGTGTATGCTCAGGATTATTATTTGTTCTCGTAGTTTTCTTTCCCTCTTTAAACAGAATGAGGATTGAAACCGAACATGGAAACTACCGCTGGAATCATGCCAAAGTTTTGTTTGGATGGCTTTGCGCAAAGTTGACTTAGGTCCGAATGATCCTTCCGGGACAGGGACTGCTGAAAGTCATGCAAAGCTTACATCATAATCAAAAAAGACACTCCTCTATTGCTTTCTTTTCCGTTAGTTTCCGCCGAGGAAACTGCACTGTCAAAATTTTTAGTTATATTAAAATATCTAGTTTTTACCCTCAGCTATTAAACACGGAGGTCTGCAGAAAAATTTTAGGTTATAAGCGAACGTTTCGAGTCATTAGGTTAATTAAATGGGATTCTCAATGCCCTTCGAGTGAAGAACAGTTGCACTGGAGATGATAGGTATCAATTTCAAAACAAATAGTTCTAAGGGTGTATTTAACCAATCGAGCATTTAAGAATAACATATTAATAGTGGCGAACAATCAGCACAAATACAAATCAAAATAATGGAAGTTGTTTCGTTTAGTAATATTATGATGACAGGTTTTCCTTGAATAGTCATTGTTGCCTGGGCATATGATATATAAGGTTTGTTCCAGTACACGGAAGTCACTCCGGAGTAAACAGGAGCAAAAAATCTTTGCTCCTTTTTACTCCGGTTTGCTACCAGAAGAAGAAAAAAGAGAAGAAGAGAGTACAGGAACGATTTTCTCCGGAGTACTTCCAGTTTCTCCTGGTACTGGAACAGACCTATAGTCACCACTAGTACAAATCTGAGACGAGACATGCGACTAGCAAAAAGTCGAACGTCAAATGCAGCGTTGATACTACCAAATTCAGCCAGTCCATTTAAACTATGTGAGGCAAAAAGAGAGGTTATGTGAGACGAACGATAGAAGGAACAGAAAAAATGAGAACGAAAACATCTATTGGTAAGTCCCGTCATAGGTACAAATGGGTCATTAAAAGAAATATAAAACCATTTTGCAGAATGCCATCCCCATTTCTCAGCCCACACCCTGGCAGGCGTTCATCCGCCCATATAGACTCTGTCAAATGAGGACCTACAAAGGCTAACTGTTCGTATGTGCTAGTCCGTATAGCACACCAGTTTCTTCCACAAGCAGGCGCCGGCTGTTAACCAGTCCCACAAGCTTCAGATACATTACATAGAGGATAATCGGAGGCAGAAAATGAAGAGATAGTAGAGATTTTGGTTTGCTGAAACGAGACAAGAAAAGCAAAATAATTGTGATTAGTATCGTAGTTATAATAAATAAGTAGACGATTTCTGTTGTTTGTTTCCTTGTTCGTAGTCCTCCTTCCTGGTTCCTGATCGTTTCGTTCTCTTGCACCGAGTTGCATATGGGTCATTCCGCGCGTGATCAAAAAAAAATGCAAACTTGAAATCGACCGTCACGGACCCGAACCAAACCTGGAGGAACCGCTCATCCAGAGCCAACACACAAAAACCCAAATCCTTGTGTCAGTTGAACCACCCCTCGGGTCATGGGAGCACCTCCGCCCTGGCAAACCGCCAAAACCCTTGATTCCCCTCTGATCATATCTCTGGCTCCATCCACTCCAGAATCAAACCACAAGACGGTCCCTGAAAAAAATTGTTCAAGATATCTAGAAAAAATTCTAATCCTTGGCGGCAACCATGCGACTTTCCCAGCCAAATACCAAAAGTCAATCCCTCTCTCAACACGTATATTCCAATCTTGAAAACTCCAATGCCACCGCGCTCCTCAGACACTCCCACACAAAACACCTACCATCTCAAGACAACATGAGCGCATCCTGAGACACACCGCCCGAAGGGAAAAACTCGCAATATCTCATATAAAAATCCGTTTTTATTGGCCAAAATTGAGAAAATCTTCAAACGGTCATAAACATCGACCTTGATCTGCTAGAAGCAAAACAAAAACGTAGTTTGTCATCATTTCTCGTCTACTTCACGAAAAAATATATTTGAACTCGGAATACTAAAGTTGGTTTTTAGTGATAAGCGCTTGCGATTTTATATGGGAAATTGCGATCCCCTCCCTTCAAAACCGTGCATCCCAGGACCCACCCAAACCACACTGAGACTATAAGCGCTCGTTATGCAAAAATGTTCGAGGAACACGATGGCACTAGACTTCTCAAAACCAAAATATATGCATTGAGAAAAAAATCAACCTTCAATACTCAACCGAAAAAACCATACAGCTGGCAACACTGTCGCCAAAAACCAACACACTTTCCAGCCCCCCGAACAATCCTCCTCAAAAGCCATCCCGCGGTCAGACTCCAGAGCAAACAGAACCGGAGATACGATCAAAAGAAAATTAAGGGCCTTGGCAACACTTCGCGAGGAATGACCCGTATATTGTAGCAAGTCTCCTTCCAGACCACGAACATAACCCTTACTTTCCCCTTTGCTTATCGCATTTGTAGATACACATATTAAGTGTATCTACTATACGATGGCTGGAAGGATAGATAAGCAACCCAAGCTCCCCCTCCGTCCCCCAGAATGTATCATTCCCTAGAAATTCATTCCCCAGAATGCCCCATTCCTCAGAAAGTTAATTTTTTTTATTCATTTTTTGTGGTGAAGCCAAAGGTTTGCGCATTACCTAATTCAAGGAACTGATGCGGTGTACTCGTATAACTCGTATAACCGGTGTAATCGAACATAGGGATTGGTTCCTTCTTTCTAACATGAGTTATTCTGTGAATTTGTGTGCCAAATAACGCTTGCACGCAAACTTGTGATCTTTTCATCTGCCCGGTTTATTCAAACATAGGTTTTGATTCCTCGACAAACATATGATTACGGCCTAAAAGCCAACTGTCAAAATCCACTTTGAATGGAAATTCCGGACAAAAGTCTGTGCTAAAGCTTCAAAGCGAAATTACAAACCGGCTCAATTCTTTGAAAAACCAGAAAGGCTACAAAAGTTGCTACAAAAAGAAGTTAATATCTGTGTACATTCTGCATCTGTTGCATCGGCAAATGTGTATGATTTGCTACGAACACAAATTGTTGAAGCCTGAGGAGCGCGATAGAGCTGGAGCTGCATCGAATCAGGTGCTCAATAGCCTGACGAAAGAGCTAAAGGAGATGTATAAAGACATATATCGTTCTGCGGATATAAATTGCTCAGTATGGGCTTCTCTTTCAGCAAGGATTCGTTTGAGCGGGAAACATTAAAAACGCGAGGACCTCCTCAACATCTAATTCACTTGTTCCAAACTACCCCTCAAGAAGCCAAAATGTATTGAACAGCACGCAGAATGATATAAGAATCGCACAGAATGTCAATCTCGGATTTAAGGAGGCATTGGAAAACCTTCAGGCTGATATGAGTCAATTGCTGATTTGTGCAAACGCAATGTAACTACGATTGAATGCGTTAAGCATAATGCAATCTACTAATACGAATTTACTTTCGGATGTAGAAGGTGCGGTTGTGGCTGAGGATAGCTTCGGGCGTCAACTAGCGGAAGATGCAATTGATTGTTTAGATATTGACCATGTGTAGCGAGTGATACGCAATGCGATAATCTAACTCGCAGTCCGAAGAAACAGCGATCGATTTTTAAAAGTACGTTTGTTCATTTTTAAGCAAATAAAACATGTTTCACATGATCAATATATGTATTAAAAATAACTCGTTTACCAATATTTCTAGAGAAAATTTTCAATAGGACGTAAGTAACATTGAGAGCCTCTGTTTACTTTCTCTTTCGTTTATTACGACGTCATTACAACACTTTGTGCTAATTTTCCAGTACATATCAAAAGCCGACGGTTTTTACTAGAATATTACGCAAAGAGTAGAGTAGAAAATGTTGAAATGGCTGAGTAATGAACAGAAGAGAAAGACCCCAAAGAGAATCTCTCTTTGTTACTTACGTCCTATTGAAAATTTTCTCTAGATTTCATTTTTAATTTAATTTGTAATTTGTAATTTTATTGAGCACGATAACCTGTTAGTACAGACCATTTTTATCGTCTAACCTCAAATAGTTTGTTTTGGTGAAGTCCTGCGACAACATAGAATTTCCCACCAGGATAATATCCGTATTTACTGTAGATACGTGTGCAATCGAATTCAGAGAACATGTTCAATGTTTCCGAAATGTTTATTGTTAGGTCAGTGGAACTATAGACACTCATAGTAATAGACCAGCGAAGGTACTTTTATTGAGCCAAACAAACTGTCAAAATTCGGAGCCAAACGAGCATGACGTCATACAATGAAAATAAGCAGAACAAGTATTGTGATTTTATATAAAAAAATTATTTTGTTATTCACAGTAGGCTTCACTTTTCATGTTCGTGTTAGTATTTTACAATGTTATTTAGAAAGATATTTACTGTTTTCTATATAAAAGAATAAAAAACATTTTACTTATGCTCTTTTTCATTAAATTTGTGTTTTTTTAAAGAAACTGGATTTTTTTTGCTTTTCTTAATTTCTTATTGCTCAGTATCAAACGTATAACTTCTCTTTTGATTCACATATTGAACCACTTGAAAAAATATTTTAATAAAAAAAAGGTGATCGAATACAGTCGAGCACGTTCGAGCTTGCACATTTTTGGGTGATGCCAGTTTAACGCGCTTGTTTTTCTAGTTGCCAGTTTTGCGGTTTTTACATCCGCGAGTCTATTACTATGAGTGTTTATAAGTGGAACTGTTTTCCTCATAATTTCGCTGAAGTTTTTTTTTGCAGTAACCGAAAACGAATTCTATTGGGTTGAAAAACGGAGTGTATGGTGGCAGGAAAACTACATGTATGCCCATGGATCGCAAGTATTCTATTATGCGACTGTGGCAGTGAGTTCTTGTTCCATCCAACACCCAAACGGAATGAATTCCAGGATGCCGATATACGCATCCACTATTAGCAAATTCACGACAGCACTCAAAGAATTTTCTTCTTGTAAATGTTCTCTCGGTTAGAAAACTATGTAGTAGCCCGTATTGCACGAGAAAGCATAACAAAGATATGCTAGCTTTACGCGTAAACTCTCCTCTGTATATCAATTTTTTCTCGACCTTTGCATATCCCCGGTTCCTTAATAACCCTCTATTATCTATAATCGAAACATTACTGAATAGTGAAAACAAAGCAGAGCTAACTAGTTATAATAAAGGAAGCATCATTATCAGAAAGCTGGACGAAAACTGATTTCTGAACTGAAAATGATAACACGTACTATAACAATCACTACTAAGGTTAGATGTATATGTAGGAGCAATGATTATTATTCATAAATCAGTACCAATCAGCGTAGATAGGATCAAGAGAACTACGTTTGAAAAGAAACTATCGCAAAATCCACTGAACCCATTGTTTTAATCGTCGCCATTCATTATACTGAGGGAAGCAACATGAACACTACCACAGTAACTTTATTAGTGTTACCGTCTATTATTTTACGGTTAAGAAAAACGTGACCGTTGATCATGGGCTAGTTTTTATTTTTATTTGTAACGATTGATTAATAGACTACATAAATATCGATTGCCTTTAAGAAAAAGTAAACCGTAAATAGGACTTCAGGTAAAGCGAACGCTTCTGAGTCCTACTGTGAGTGTCGTGAATGTGACCCACTCATACTGGTCATCATCAGGGTCTGATTTGGTAAGGACATGTTTCCGCCAGACCCCTTTTTGGCCTGCTGTATCCGCGAGAGTAGATCCATCGAATGCAGAAGAAAAGTTCTGATAGTGTGTAGCTCTACTATGGTTACATTATCCAGCTTTATCATTTCTCCTTCGCCCTTCAGGAATACATCGGTCGTCGTTCGCAGTTTGGCACACCTAGTATCCCAAATGTCCTTTATAAGGGTTTTGATTTCATCTGACTGGGGGACATCCTCTGGGGCGGTGTTGAGTACTAGCTTCGCCTCCACCATATAGTGTTCGCTGGGCATTTTGGTAAAATTCCTGCAAAGATAGTGAGCTATAGAGAATTCTGCATTTTTTGGAGATGTAATTACCTAGTCCGCTTCTCTTCCTCTTTTATGTCTTCCAGTAGCCTTGGATCCATCCACTCAGGTGGCACTATACGGCACTTTTGCTGCTGTCTCAGATGAATTGCCAACCATAGTGGGATGTGTATCGGATGTCCACCCCGAAAGGGACCAACCGCACCAGATATGAGATATATCGGATCATGGTTGAAATTGGGAATAACACCGATAGTCGAGTTTTCACCAATAAATTCCAACTCATCCGGCTCCATTGAGTACACTTTCTAAAACAGTTTATTATAAATTATCACTATAAATAAAATACGAATTACAAATAGATGATAACAGTAAATTTTATTTTGTTTTCATAAAATTGCGCGCTTTTGATATCAACAAAAACTTACAGCATTACACGGTAAATCTAGCTCACTCATTTATTCGGAGAGTTCGTATTGGAGTATACGCTCATTCATAACAACTCAATATTGAGTGGCAGTCACTCAATTACTCAAAAATGTGCATGTAGTCAAAACATGAGATTTCTTGTTGTGAGCTTGGGAGGAAAATATTGCCTATCCCGAGATAAACTAGCGTTTCGTCGATTTGTTGCTATATGTGACTCAAATGAGTGCGAACGAAACAAAAATAAACGTCAAACCGTTTTTTCGCTTGCACTAATGCAAAGTGAACATGCGCGTAATTCGGCGCACGGCTTGGTGGTGCATGGCTGAAATGTCTCGACGTGGATTTTAGAAAAAAAATCGCAATATCAAATTTTGAACACTTTACACACAAAATCATAAAGCGAACCCTACACGAGACAAGAATATTGTCAATAAAAATATTGACAAGACTACTTCAATATGTCAATCCCATTTGAATTCTACAGAATCAATATTTTCAAAATGTCCTTACACGCGGAGAGAAAAACAGTGAATTTGACTGCACGGTTTATCAAGTTATTTTGCCTGCTAGTTTTAGTAAAGGCTTGTTTACAGTTCGGGAAATGGATCACAGGATTTCGCACGGGATTTGCGTCGGGATTTGATCAGGGAAAATTTCCCGCCGAGATCTCTCCAAACTGTCAAACCAAAAATTCTGCTGCATCTTAAAAATACAAAAAGTATCTAACTTGCAGCGAATTGCAATTCTTATAAAAATACTATTTTTTCCGTCGGAAACAATTTGTGTTGAATAGTTTCCGGCCGGATTTATGTATGGAGATTTTTAAAATCACGCGATGTTCCCGCGGTTGGATTTACACTTCAGGAATACTGTCATTTTTGTGTAGACTCATTTCCCGTCATGGGATTTGAAATCCCGAGCTCCTTTTAAAATATACAGGGACACAAATCCCGTGACACGTTTTCCGATATGTGAACTAGCCTTAACCAGGAGTTTTGTGTAAACAGCGAGTAATTTGCTCTCTTAATTAATGCTTGACGAATTTCTATTGAGAAATATTTCGCAAAATACTCACTCATGCAACTCGAAAACGCATTGATCCAGATAACTGAGCATGTGCAAATGCTTTTCGTTGCATCAGAGAGGATATATCGAAAATACAGTTAATAAAAAATAACAATATTGTCGCACAGTTGGAACTTTGCTGATGCCATTCAAAATTAATATTTATGATGAATATCACGACCAAGGAGTTTTTATTCTCAGGTGATACGATCCTCAAAAACGCCGATCAGCCATGTTGGTTTTAGAAACGACAGCTAACAACATTGTTTACTAGTTCTCTCCATATGTTTGCTTGGATTTCAGTGGGTAAACAAAGTTGTTCGCTGTCACTTTTCATCCCCGCAGTCTGCTGCACGCTTACCTCACTCCTCACCTAGTTACTGCCAAAGACGAATCACCTTAGAACTATAAGCACCTTGATCACGACAATAGGAGAAAACTGGTCGATAGGTTTATTATGTTCAGACACTGCATCAACTGCCATTCTACGCCCAATTGTCCCATGTTGCAAAACTGCCAACTGAAAAAAAACGCGATTGAAGATGAAAATTGTATTAGCAATCTGGAGGGAAACAGTTCAACAAATAATGATTTATTGTCTAGAATTGCGTTCATTGCTATCGTTTCCAACATAATCAGTCCAGTTTTTCATTAAAGAAATCCAATTATTTTATTTTTGACGAAAACTGTTAAGTGGGACTGTTATGCCGAGAAATCGAACAGAAACCGGACGATTCCACGCATATCAGTCCCCCATAACGATCTATGCAAACGATGTTTATTACTCATTTTTTACCGTATGTCGTGAGTTTTTTTGTTACTCGGGAGATTTCTTGCCTTCATCAAAATTGGAAATAGGGTAAAGTGCTAGGGGCAGATCACTTGTGATGCATTTTTAAAAATCAGCTAAATTAAACGCATTTCCTTCCATCAAAATAGAAATTCGTAATGTATTTTGCGTTGCGTGTAAGACGTCAAAATTCTACAAAAATAGCCCTACATTTAACAAATCGTCGAAAAAAGTGACTCAGCGTAGGGCGTTTGTTAAACAAACTTTTCTGCGAGGGAGTGCAAAGTTGATACAAAAATGGAAATTTTCAAATTTGATGCAAATTTGTTATGCATTTCTAGAGTGATCTGCCCCTAGGCAAAGTTCCTATTTTCACCCTATTAAGGAGGGTATGTCACAAATTCATTAATTACTCTACCTACACTCGATGGAGTGCGTATAACTTGGCTTAAACAAGTTTGCTTCGTGCTTAAAAAACAACCTAATACCACAAATGGCCTAAAACGATGGAATGCTAGTGTTTGATCGCAACGAAAGCTCGAATCGAGTGCCCCAATTTCCGCCCTAACATTTGACCCAATCTGTTGAAAAAACATAACAAACGCTGCACTATCCAACGGCTTCAAATGGGTAGCGTGATTATAGGAACATTGCGAAAATAGGACTCATTATCCTAGATACGTTCGCCATGTTATGCAAGCGACGATAGTGATGATGAGCTTTACAGGATTGTTCTCACTGCAGTAAATTAATATTACCACTGCCATCTCTTTTTTAATGAACCTGTATTTTTCCATCAATTTTTCCGGCATTTAGCGTAATGTATTTCGTAATTATTTTTTTATTGTGCATTTTTTTGGGTTTCTTTGTTAGTGGGAAAATTATGCCACAGAGAACAGACATCCATGATCGAACAAAAATAGTTAAAAAACGTGTGTAAACATTTGAATTAATATACGATAAACATTAGCGCCGTCAAATCCATTTCGGAACCGGTTCGAAATCCTGAATGGATTCAGTATTGAATCTTGCTCAAAGGAAATAACCGATTCCGACTCTATCGGTTCATGCATTTGAGCTGGAATTCATGCTGGATGTCCGAACCGGTTCCGGACTAGTTTGACTGGGTAGAGGAATAACCGCTGTCAATTCTGTCGAACTCAGCCACAAAAAACATGACGACAGTAGCGCACCTGGTTTGGATATCCCAACTACCTTTGAAACCGTTAGAGATTTTACACAAGTTGAATGCTGAAGATGGATGTCTGTTCTCTGTGATTATGCGTAGCATTTCAACAATGAGACAAACAGACTTGATATTTTTTTCACGAAGTCTTCGAACAAACTGTATGATTTGGATGTGTTTTCTAAAAATATACTTCAAAAAGGACTGTTTGATGAAAAAAAAGTGAAAATGATCAAAAAGTAACATGTGACAATTATGCGTAAAACGGTAGATTACCAGTTATATAAAATATGGGACTAGACAATCGATCAAAAGCTTTGTAAATGTTTAAAATGTGTTTAAATTTACTTGTACTTCATTTGTATCATTAAAGTTATTTAGTATGTTATGTATATAAGTTTTCACTCTATGTATGTAAACATAATCTACTCCCCACGAGTTACTTTCTAAATCCGTCATATTTGTTTACATTGCTCGTTTGGAACCGTTGTTTTGGGTTCGATTGGAACTTTGGCGCATCTCTATACAATTATCTCTATTGCCCACACTACTTTTACAGTGAACGCAAGCTCCTGCCCAGTTAAACCCATTCCGCAACTGGTTCGAATTTCTGAATGGAGTCAGAATGGATTCCAACCTAGGGGCAGATCACTTGTGATGCATTTTGAAAAATCAGCGATATTAAATGAATTTCTTTCCATCAAAATAGAAATTCAAAATGTATTTTGCGTTGCGTGCAATGTATTTTGAGTTGCGTGTAAGACGTCAAAACCCTACAAAAAACTAGCCCTATATTCAACACAACGTTGAACAAAGTGGATCAGCGTAGGACGATTGTTAAACAAACTTTTGTGCGAGGGAGTGCAAAGTTGATGAAAATGAAATAGAAATTAAATGCATTTTTTTATAATTTGATGCAAATTTGTTATACATTCCTAGAGTGATCTGCCCCTAGATTCCATCTCAAATGCAACAACCGATTCCAGCTCAATCGGTTTCGGAATCGGTTGTTGCATTTGATCTGGAACCCATACTGACTCCATTCATGATTCCGAATCAAATTCCGAATGGTTTGGCCGGGTGCTAGGCAGCCATTTTTTCCTAGCCAACCTTTGTTCAAACCTAAGCAACCCAATGCGGCTAGGCCCGTCATATGTTGACTACTGTCAAAATCTGTATATCTCCATAGCGGATGACAGGAGCGACAGAATGAGTGAACGGCAAGTTATGGCGGGTAGCCTACACTGAGAAATAATAATATGCATAGTTAGCATACTTTCTATTCCTGTCTTTTTTATTCTGCTGTGATTTTTATGCATTTTCTAGCAGACACTTCTAGTAAGCATTCAATGAAAGAATATATTGAATATGTACAATGTATAAAATTTACAGCAGAAGAAACTAGAGGCAGATAGAAAAGTTTTGACAAACATATGATTACGGCCTAAAAGCCAACTGTCAAAATCTACTTTGAATGGAAATTCCGGACAAACCGTTACACGCCAATCACAGATGTTGGTAGTAAACGAAAGAGAAAAGTTTTCTCTTTCATAAACTGTTGTGAACTGTGTTCGACTCGTAACGGTTTGTCTGGAATTTCCATTCAAAGTGGATTTTGACAGTTGGCTTTTAGGCCGTAATCATATGTTTGTCGAGAAGTATGCTATCGATGCATAAATAAAATTCCGCGTGTAGAACAAAGTAACAATAGCCTACACTGAAAAAATCCAAACGTTATTTTTTTTTGCTTCAAACCGCTTAAAATTCATATGAAGAAGAAATGCTATTGTTATCATGCGCACATATACCTTCTATGTGTCAACTGTATAAACTGTGTATACACACATAAGTTATATATGCATATTGTTATAGAATGGGGTTTTATGTGCCTAATAGTTATGAAATGTGAATGTAAGATTAATATTTCTTGTAAATACACACATTAGGGTTATGTGCCAGCAAATAGTGTCTATACCCGAATAGAAATGTACAGTAACAAAACCATGACTTTCACGGTGACAGTACAGTAATTTTACAATAATTTACAGTAAGTTTTAGTGTTATGCTACAATACAAAAACAATAAACTTTAACGTTTTTACAGTAAATTTCAATGTAAAATAGACTTTTACAGTGAAAAAGGGGGGTGGTTATGTATCTTAACGTTAAAAAAATCAACTTTTCTTCATACATTTTTTTCTCGAAAACAGTAAAATTTAATGTGAATGCACTGTATCAGTTTTTTGCTGAACAGTGAAATTTATTGGTACATGAAATTTTATTGTTAATCTACTGTGAGAACTTGGCATCGAACAATGTTGAAACAGTACTAACTATAATATTGATTGTTTTATGATTGTTTGTAGGGTAAATGTTATTGTAAAATTCTATCCGGGTATGCCTCCGTTAATTGCAAAAATCTATGTGTAAAATCAATAGGCATAACGTTTACTTTTTTTTGAGTGTACCGATCGCCAGCATTCAGTTTAACCTGCCTACTCGCCTCTTGGTTTACTGGGTGAAAACATGCGAAAACGGTTTATTATACTATATTGTGTAAAGGGACGATCCCGCTTGACGGTGTAAATTCTGTTGACAGCATACGTTAACTGTCAATGTCACTTATTACATATCAAAAAAGAAAACAAGAAGTAAACAAAACTCAGGCATGCATGGTGTTGTAATATTTGCTGTATTTTTATATTGTTAGTAAAAATATGTTTTGCTCTCAATAGATTCCAGTGAACACCGATAGCAATAGTTAATAGTTAGTTAAACATTGTACAGTCCCGCTTAGAAGAATTACACCTCCATAATGTCCGAAACAAAGGAATTGCAGACTGAAGAACGCGAGGCGCTAACTTCCATTTATGAAGGCGATAATTCCTTTAAGCAAATCAGTGCGGAAACATTTCAATACAAGGTAAAATAAAAGTTTCAAATAAATCTTTACTCAACTGCCAATTTCTTTCAGTACGGCGAAGAAGGAGGTAAATCATTTCTGTTAGAAATCTGTTGGCATGAGACGTACCCAAATGAGCTTCCCACTATCAACATGGATACGTTCTACAATCAAAACGTGTAAGCCTAATCATATCCATTGTATTCAACCACCTTTCACGGTGTTTTCAATGTAGTTCACGCTCTGTCAAAGATAAGATCATTGGGATTCTGAAGGAAGAAGGGGAACAGTGGCTTGGCTGCGGTATGACCTACACATTATTCGAGTGCCTTAAGGACAAGGTCGATGAACTGTTGATGGATGAGAACTTCAACTGCGGGGCTGATCAGCAGATTATCGGGACGAACCACCAACAGTGCGCAGAGCTGGGTAGTTCGGACGAAGCGGATCCCGACGAAAGGGGAACCAGCGCTGGTGGGACTGGTGGTGGAGGAGGCAACCAGAAAAAGGAACAACTGACCAAAGCACAGAAACGGAAGCAGTGGGATCGAGTGGATAACAAAGGCAATCGACCGAGGGGTTGGGACTGGGTGGATATAGTGAAACATTTGTCGCAGACGGGCGGGAAAGTGGAATGAAAATCGGCAGTTTTGGTTTCGCTTAAAAGACAAACATTATTATGATGAAGGTACATTTGATGAAGAGGGAAAAAGAAATCCATTTGTCTGCCAATATCTGATGATTCAAGGTTGAGTGTCTATAACGTTGCTCTCAAGAAAATTTTGAAAGTAAACACGGGTTACTATCTACTTATACAATTTGAAAGTGGAATAGCAAAAGGTAAATTGCTTTCTATGTCATCGTAGAAAAAGAAAATACGTAGCAGCATTAAAATTTTATAAGCGACTCAAGGGAGTATAAAACGCATGCGAGGTACAAAACCAAGCATAAAATCGCATCGAGCGTAATTTTTCGTTTGTTTAAAAGCAATTCTATTCTAACTTCTACTTTCTGAAATTGATATTCGTTTTTGATACGTAAATCACTACAAATTGATGTGTTTTAGGAGTGGACTGAGAAGCTATGTTAAAACTACCAGCAACTGATCACCATTTCGCTGGCTCAAACGCTACGCGTTTTCAACCGTTATTGGAAGGAGTCGTTGTGATGATATGACTAATAATTAAAGCACTATTTACACCTATCCGATCCGATTCAGTGACGGTTCAGTACAGTACCGTGCCGGACAAGTGTATATAAATGCTCACATTTGAATTGCATGAAAGAATATTAGTGTCCTTCCACGGTACTGAACCGTCACTGAATCGGATCGGAAAGATGTGAGTTTGGCTTAAACCTGCGCGACACGGTCTCGCTAGGATTCTGATTTGTAATGTTAAAGCGAAAGTAGTAAAATTCGGGTTCTTAGCTGCTGTCGATTCTATCGCAAACAAATTTACGGGTGACTTGGTAAATCTTTGGTTAAACTCGACCTACTCTTACACACTACGTCGCAATTTTGGCCCGCCATCGGGCCGAAGCACTCACTAATTGGAATGTTTAGAAAAATATTTTCTGCGGTATTCTTCAGTTTCGCTTAGTTGTATAGCACTATTAACGCTATTCGTTTCAATAGGATATTTCCTAAAATTTGTTAGATTTAGATAGTGACGCTGGGAAACGCTGTGCTCTTATATTATTTTTCGATGTCTCGTATTCAATGCTTCTTTACTTTGAACTTCTTTCGGTAATTTGGTCCAACATGCTTGCAGTGCGTTTCTTAATTACGATAATTGAGACTAGATTGCTTGTTTGGCACCCTAAAAGTCGCTCGCGTGTCAGTTACAAGACGGAAGGTTTTGAAATGTATTAATTGCTCACTGTTCTTTCTGGTTGTGTTCTACTGCTACGGTTGGTTTAAATTAAAATCTCTCTCACTGAGTAGCCACGACGCTTCCTGGCCGTGTTTAAACGTATCTTTTATATCCTCCAATCCAAACGGTACTCGTCGGTTTTTAACAGATGCGCTTGAACGTTCCAACCCTCACACTGAGCTAGATTGAGGAACTCGTTCCACTTGTTCTGAATCTCCCAGTAGCGATCGCGTAATTGATTCTTGTCCTGTAGATACGATGCCACGTAAAAGTATGATTTGATAATGTCCAACGGTTTGACAGTAAAGTGCAAATACACTCCAACGTAGCGACGCGTTTCGGAAATGAGAAACTTTTCCCGCGAGTCAAAACACGCAATTACGTTCTCCAAGTCGTAACAATTGCGATAATACTGCCCTAATTCACGAGCAGAGCAGCCTATTTCTACTCGAGCCGTGAGCGAAACCGTTTGGCCGATTGTAACCCGTTCCAGCTTATTCACCTGCTCCGGAGAAAGAATCGTTCCAGTCTTGAAGTATTCCTCCAATGTGATTAAATAGCGAGCTTCATTGAAAGTGCGAAGACAGACGGCTTTAACTGCTTTAATATTTGCATATATGTGCAACAGAATTGAGAACAGGAACAGACCATAGAGAACCCTAAAAATATTACAATGAAAATAGCGCCCAAACCGAAAAAATGGAGAAATAACACTAACCTCTGTTCCTGCACGTGGGTCAACAGGAACAACCCTATAAACGATGCGATCAAATTTACACAGGTCTCCTGCGCACTGTCCTTAGACGCCACATCAGCCAAATTACCCCGAATGGCGTGGTGTTGGGTTAAAGCCGAGCGTGTAGCTCCACCAGCCACACCGACAATGGCTTTCATCGTAGTTGTTGCACACAGTATAAAGGTAGCTGCTTTCGGATAGCACGGTAACACGAACAGATCAATAGCCATGGCAACATCGTTAAGAATATCGGCCCGTATGCGCCATTTTTTCGAATCTATGTCCAACTCCGTTCTGAAACATAAATATCGTCAAGAATTACACCCCCCAGCGCTCTGCAGCGCATTTAATTTATTTTTACCCCTTCCACCAGGCAAATAGAATTCGACCAAAATGTCCCGTACCATCTTTCAGCACCCAAGTAACGGTGGCGGACAACGGATTTGCCATATCACTTCCAACGCCAACCCCTTTTAG